>NW_027792756.1:0-286 GCF_054177405.1 Leptonychotes weddellii | reverse complement strand
GATACTTGCAGCCATCTTTGATTTTCTTTTCTCTCATGCCCCACATCCATGCAATCAATCCAACACTTTCAGAAGATTTCCATGTCAGAGCCTAGGCTCTTCTAGTTCCCTCTGCTTAGAAAGCATTTCCTTCAAAGCTTCTGCAATGCTAAACAATACCTTCTTAGTGACTTTCCCATTACAAACTGTATGATATCCCACTTAAAACTCATTCCCTAATTAATTTTTCTCCACATTTATCAAACATTATATAGAATATACTCACATATTCTTTTTTTTTTTTTTT
>NW_027792755.1:0-3229 GCF_054177405.1 Leptonychotes weddellii | reverse complement strand
AGATTAAGAATTCTTCATATCAGTGAGATCATATGATATATGTCTTTCTCTGATTGACTTACTTTGCTTAGCATAATACCCTCTAGTTCCAACCATGTCGTTGCAAATGGCAAGATTTCATTTTTTGATGGCTGCATAATATTCCATTGTATATATATATACAATAGTTGTATACTTTACAACTTTACAATAGTTGTATATATATACATCCATTGTATGTATATATATATATTCTTTATCCATTCATCTATCAAAGGACATCTTGGCTCTTTCCATAGTTTGGCTATTGTGGACATTACTGCTATGAACATTGGGGTGCAGATGCCCCTTCGGATCCCTACATTTGTATCTTTGGGGTGAATATCCAGTAGGGTGCATAGATTTTTGTTATAGGACAAGGTTAGCCATGAAAGTGCCTGCTCTTCCTTTCTGGAAAGGGAATAAAAACAAGATGCAAAGGGCAACATCTTATCAGGTTTTCTAACCACATCAGAAGTCCTCTGAAAATGATGTGGGCTGCAACTGTGCTATCCGGAAGGATTTGCCTATGGGACAACCCAGCCACTGCCCACATTGCAGATTGTCCCAGACATGCCGTGAATTTTTAACTGCTCCGGGCTACTGTATTTCCAGCCCCCAGAGTTGTCGGTGGCATGACACTCAGGGTCCCTAGCATGCATGCAATCATCAGAGTGGACTAACTGGAAAAAATGAAATCCTATTGTCTTGCTCTTTATCCAGTATGGTTACAGGCTTTCCCAGTTAAACAAACAAATAGGCAGAACTCCGAGCTAGGATGATGGGCAGGGGGAGTGGCCCGTCTTTGAGACTTGCATTCATTTGTTCTGCAAATATGTATTGCATGTCTCCTTGGTACCAGGCACTGCTTTGGGGGCTTGGGATTCAGGAGTAAGTAAAACAAAGATATCACTCCTCATGAAGCTTACATTCTAGGAGGGGAGTTCAGATGATATATATAATAGATGATAGAATGTGATGGAAGATGATATTCATGCTATGGAAAAAAAAAAAGGACAAAGTCGAACAGAGCAAAGAAGTCTGAGCATGCCAAGGGGGGAGAGAAGGCAGTTTGCATCATCATGTAGAGCGGTCAGCCCTCTCGGAGAAGATAAAATTTCAGCAAAGATCAAAGGTGGTAAGGGAGTTAACCAAGCAGGTATCTGGGGGAAGAGTGTCCCAGTTGAGAAAAAAGCTAGAGAAAATTCTCGAGGAGGTGGGAGGGGGGTGCCTGGAACAACAAGGAGAAGCAAAGACACCATTGTACCAGGAGTCAATGAACAAGAGGACTGGAGTAGGAGAAGCAGCCTGGGAGGGGATGGGAACACATCACATCAAATCCTTTTATACCACCGTAAGAGCTTTGAGTGAAATGGGAGCCAGTGCAAGATTTTGAGCAGAGGCGTGATGTGATCTGACTTAGGTTTTTAAAGGATCACTCTGTCTCCTATGTTGAGAATTGAGCAGAGGGAAAGAGAGAAGCCAGGGGTCCTATCCAGGCCAGGGTCGACATCAGGACCAGATGCCAGAGGAGCAGACAGAGAGCAGTGGTTAGACTCTGAATGCATTTTGAGGATAAAGTCAGCCTGATTTTCTGAGGGCTTGGATGAGTAGAGAAGGCTTGGATTTCATCCCGAAGGATGCAATTGTTAAGACATAGTCTGGGAGCATTGGTGGGAGAAACAGATTTCAGGGGGGTGAGGGAATCAGGAGTTCATTTGGGGGCATGTCGGGTTTGTGATGCCTGCTAGATATCCAAGTGTAGATATTAGTAGGCAGTTGGATAGATGCATCTAGAATAGAGGAGAGAAGTCTGGGTTTGATATTGGCAAGTGCTTAAACTTTTTTTTCTTTTTTTTTTCCAAGTAGGCACCACGCCCAACACGGGGCTTGAACCCACAACTGTGAAATCAAGACCTGAGCTGAGATCGAGTCGGACTCTCAACCGACTGAGCCACCCAGCACCCCAAGTGCTCATCTTTTTTTGGTCTATTTTTTAGGAGTCAAAAGTTCTGTAATGCAAAATTGTTATTAACCATGTTTTTGTTTTGGTTTGTCAGCATTTCCACGAATCTATCATCGATAACGTTTGATGTTCTGAATGCTGAACCCAAGACCCGTAAGACCCTCAGATACCTTCCAATTCATCAGTGGAATAATAAAATCAAGGTAAAAGGACCTTTTGGTTTAGTTTATAGTTGACAGTTGATATCTCTTTGCAGCATGCATGCTTGCACACCACCAAGACTATTCTTTCATGGGTCCCTTCTCTAATTCTGGCTGTACAGAAGGGAATGGGGCATGAGGGAAACACCTTTAGAACCAAGTATCTGAGTTAGATCTTAGAGCTGGAACTTTTCTGCTGTGAAGAGTAATTAAAATTTTCAGAATCCCCGAATCTTCACTGCATCATGAGGGTAACACCCGTCTTGGAGGGCTGTCGGGGGAAATGCTGTGCCTGATCCCCGATAATCATGATTTTTGTCATTTATACCTTGCCCATCAGGTGGGTGCCCAGTAAACCTTTCTATGCCCTCTATTCCTCCCACAACCACCCACGAAATACCTAGCACATAGTAGGTGGTCAATAAACGTGAACTGATTCACCACTCAGGCTATCCTCATTTCTCTCCCTGTTCTTCCAAAATACATCCGTTTGTTTCTGTCCATCGTGCCTATCACTTTGTGGCATGCAGTAATGTATTTATTTGTTGACTCTCTGCCTCTCCCAGGAAACATAAGCTCCAAGAAGGCAAGAACTTGCATTCATTCATTCCCTATAGCTCTAGAGCCTAGAACTGTGTCTGGTGCACTGTAGGGGCCCAATAAATACTTGTGGAATAAATTAGGAGATGAACGAATGATGTCAACAAACAAACCAACTCTACTACTTCATATACAAGGTGAAACCTCAAGGACCATAAACCCAAATCACCTTGAAAAATCTGCAGCCTGGAAAAGGACGGACCTGAGATTATTTCCAGCAGTAAGGTTTTACAAATTAATTGATTTTTCTGACTCACTTAGTGTGGGTTTAAACCATTTATCTGAAAGTGCCGTAATATATTCTTTGAATTAGTCTAACAGTAAGAGACAAAAGCTGAACTAATGAGTTAGACACTTAGCTGAGCTATCTTTATTAGCTCCTTACATTCACTGGTCTCCACATCGCCTCTGCTGTGCTCGCTTCAAAGCCCATTTGGTTCTTCGG
>NW_027792754.1:0-286 GCF_054177405.1 Leptonychotes weddellii | reverse complement strand
GAGAACATAAGAGAGTGAAAGTAGGGGTGCCTGGGTGGCTCAGTCAGTTAAGCGTCTGCCTTTGGCTCAGGTCATGATCCCAGGGTCCTGGGATTGAGCCCTGTGTTAGGCTCCCTGCTCAGTGGAGAGCCTGCTTCTCCTCCTCCCCACCCTCAGCTCATGCTCTCTCTCACTCTCTCTCTCGTTCTCAAATAAATAAATAAATAAATAAGATATTTAAAAAAAAAGAGTGAAAGCAGAATTATAAATACAATATATTAAGCCCCTCCTATGTATGAGATAATTT
>NW_027792753.1:0-286 GCF_054177405.1 Leptonychotes weddellii | reverse complement strand
AGGATGTCACACTACCAATATTTCTTGCTTCAGAAAAATGCTGTATATCTGTGCCTTTTATTTCTTGACAGAAAACAAAGACTTTATGGGGAGGAAGAACCCCTTGGTCACAGATTATTTAATTTCCTTTCATACTAAAGCTTACGAGTGTTTTTCAAAGATTAAATAAATTATGTTTCCCAGTTTACCTTTGTTCTCACGTTCATTTGGCCTCCTCAAAGAATTCTAATAGAAATTACCCTGCAGATAATTTCAGTTGTAAATACAGATTTTTTCATATACCTTT
>NW_027792752.1:0-286 GCF_054177405.1 Leptonychotes weddellii | reverse complement strand
GGAGAGGAGGGGGCCGTGCGCGTGTGCGTGTGGGAGAGAAGGGGGCCGTGCGTGTGTGCGCGTGTGCGCGCGGGAGAGAAGGGGGCCGTGCGTGCGTGTCCGTGCGCGGAGCCTCGCGGACGCGCCGGGGGGGCCCCAAGCGGGCGGTCACGTCCACAGAGCGTTGGCCGGGGCGGTGCGTTCAGGAGAAAGCAGGAGCGAGCTCCGGACGCGCTCAGGGTTGGGAAAGCGTGGGAAGGCCCACGTCTGTGGACGGTGACGGACACTAAGGTCTGCCCGGTGACGT
>NW_027792751.1:0-286 GCF_054177405.1 Leptonychotes weddellii | reverse complement strand
GAAGGAAAGCTTCCAAATTCATTCTATGAGGCCAGCATTACCCTGATACCAAAACGAGATAAAGACACTATAAAAAAAAAAAAAGAGAGAGAGAGAGAGAGAGAAATAGAGGCCAATACCTCTGATGAACAAAGATGAAGAAAAATCCTCAATAAAATATTAGCAAATGGAATCCAACAATACATTAAAAAAAAAAAAATCATTCACCATGATCAAGTAGGATTTATTCCAGGAATGCAAGGTGGTTCAATATTCAGAAATTAGTTACATGATACATCACATCAAG
>NW_027792750.1:0-286 GCF_054177405.1 Leptonychotes weddellii | reverse complement strand
GCAGAACGTGCCCTCTTTAATACCCATCACCAGGCTAACCCATCCCCCCAACCCCCTTCTTCTACAATATGATGCCATTCTAGTAAGCTTACCAAGTAATTATATATTTGGGAAGATATGATCATTATGTATCAAACCATAACAAAGTAATGCAATAAAATCCACTTATGGAGAATATAGTGAATTGATATCCAATATTCATCCCTCTTCTTGATACACTCCATAAGCTGAAGACTAAAAAATTCAACTCCTCAAAATTTCTTGCAACTAGCATTTCCTATGTTAT
>NW_027792749.1:0-286 GCF_054177405.1 Leptonychotes weddellii | reverse complement strand
TAGATGAAGAAATCAAGAATCAAACCTAGGTAGACTGGGTCTGAAGTCTGTGATCTTAACTGCAATGCTCTACCGCATTACATATTGTTATCTTTCATTAATTGCCAGGCACCAATGTTTTCACTTTTAACCACTATACTATCCTTCATTGTACAACATGATTCTGCTTTGTTAAAAATATAATATGCTGATTGAGGGGATTGTGGTGGATTAAAATGTCATGTTACTTTCTTTTTTTGGTTGTTGGTCCTTCCACAAGAAGTGAGATCAACCACCTTTCCTTTTG
>NW_027792748.1:0-286 GCF_054177405.1 Leptonychotes weddellii | reverse complement strand
TGTGCACGAACAATGAATCATGGAACACTTCATCTAGAACTAATGATGTAATGTATGGGGATTAACATAAGAATAAACAAACAAAAAAAAATTCTCCTCTTCTTCCTCCTTACATTGTTCCCTCAGTGCAGCTCTTCCCCAGACCTTGGTCCGCAAAAGCCCTGAACGCAGCCATGGGCTCTTACCCCCAGGGGCCCCATCCTCCATGTCTGTCTCTTCCTCTCCATTCTCCCACACAAGAGCCCTAGTAGTGGTATGGCAAGGTTGGGGACCCTGGAGGGTGGGG
>NW_027792747.1:0-286 GCF_054177405.1 Leptonychotes weddellii | reverse complement strand
AAATGGTTGAAAGACCTCAATGTGAGACAGGAGTCCATCCAAATCCTAAAGGAGAACACAGGCAGCAACCTCTTTGACCTCAGCCGAAGCAACTTCTTCCTAGAAACATCGCCAAAGGCAAGGGAAGCAAGGGCAAAAATGAGCTAATATGTTTTTTTTAACAACTCGATGGGATAGGAGACTATATTGTATGGGGAAAAGTGGACAGCAGTATTCTCAGTTGAGAAGAGACTTTAAATGTGAATAAGTTAAATACCTTATAACCAATTTATTTTGCTTACATTTT
>NW_027792746.1:0-286 GCF_054177405.1 Leptonychotes weddellii | reverse complement strand
TCATTGATTTTCTACCAGCTCTAAAAATTATGTGACATCTCTAGGCATGAGAAGCAATATAGCCTTCTCATGAACAAGAGTTCATGCTTTTGTGTGAGAAAGACAAACTATGTAAGTCTCTAGATCTGTTCTGTCTAATACACTAGCCACCTGTGTCTGTTGAGTACTTGAATTGTGATTCTGGATTGAGACATGTTGTCAGCATAAAATACAACATTGTATTTTTTTATTGTTATGTTACTCACCATACATTACATCATTAGTTTTTGATGTAGTGTTCCATGAT
>NW_027792745.1:0-286 GCF_054177405.1 Leptonychotes weddellii | reverse complement strand
TGGGATCGAGCCCCACATCGGGCTCCCTGCTCTGTGGGGAGTCTGCTTCTCCCTCTCCCGCTCCCCCTGCTTGTGTTCCCTCTCTCGCTGTGTCTCTCTCTGTCAAATAAATAAATAAAATTAAAAAAAAAAAATAGCCCATTCCAGATGAGTATTTGAGTCGCCGCTTCTTCACTGGCATGGGAATATCACACCCACACGGTTGACCTGTAGTATCCCCTCCATCTGGAAGGTGCTTCCAAATGCAGGAAACAGCCCTCCTTTTGGCTGGATGCTAGTGGCATGG
>NW_027792744.1:0-3229 GCF_054177405.1 Leptonychotes weddellii | reverse complement strand
ATATGATAATTGTCTTTCTCTGATTGACTTATTTCTTTTAGCATAATACCCTCTAGTTCCATCCACATTGTTGCAAATAGAAAGATTTCATTTTTGATGGCTGCATAATATTCCATTGTATATATATACCACGTCTTCTTTATTCATTCATCTGTTGATGGACATCTAGACTCTTTCCATAGTTTAGCTATCGTGGACATTGCTTCTATAAGCACTGGGGTTCATGTGCCCCTTCAGATCACTGCATTTGTATCTTTGGGGAAAATACCCAGTAGTGCAATTGCTGGGTTGTAGGGTAGCTCTATTTTCAACTTTTTGAGGAACCTCCATACTGTTTTCCAGAGTAGCTGCACCAGCTTGCATTCCCACCAACAGTGTTGGAGTGTTGGGACTTGTGTTTAGATCTGGAGGAAGACCTGAAGAATAGGAGAGCCAGAATCACATCTCCCAAGGGCCCTGGGAACTTGAATGAGTCAGTGTTGAGGTGATGTGGAAAATGATAACTCTCTGAGAGAGCATGCTCTACTTCAGCTTATGCAAAACTATAAAGAACTCCCTGTCTGCATTTACAAAAGGAAAATTCAAGTTTCCTATGGCCTTTAACTCCTAATCTTTACTGGTTACAAGAGGGTATTCCAGGCAGTAGAGTGCTTAATAATATTATATTGTTTGCTAATGGCCATGCTATTTGGGGGTGATATTTCCTTCTGAATGTGCTAGCCTGGTTTAACAAATCTGCTGTGTATAGTTTCACCTTTCACTGTGTGGCTTGCGATGTCTCAGGGGCACCTTCAGCCAGGGGCTGAGGAACAGCTCAGAAACACAGAAGTAAATGAGTCTGCTGGATGCATTAATAGTTTTTGTCTGTGCTGACTTCCCTTTTGTTGTAGAAATGTAACCAATACCAAGGGGCTCCTATATGTTAAGTGAATGTCTGCATTCTCGCTGTGAAGATGTGAGCTGCCTGAAGGGCTGGCAGGAGTATCTCCCTGAATATTTGTCTTGTTTTTATACCCTTTTATATGCACTTGATAGTCCATTCTGACAGAACTCCTCTCATTCAAATCCAGCTTTTTAGAAATGGTTTAGTTGGATAATTGACAAGTGGTATCAGTATCTATTTCCAATTTTCCCTTACTTTCAAAAGAGCTGAATGCCAGCTCTGAGTAATTGTAACCTGTGAGGTATGAAGGTTTGGGATTCATGAGCATGGTCTACTTGGATTCAAACAGACTGGATTTTGAATCCTGTTTTGGCTACTGAATGCTCTCTCTCAACCTTGGTTTTCTCATCTGGAACACGGGTTCCTACCAGCACCGGGCGCAAATGCTCAGACCTCCATCCCTCCTCCTTCGCTCACTCTCTCTCTCCCATCCTTACCTCTCTCTCTCTTTTTCCCTTCCAATGTACATTGAATTGCTCTTTTCTCTTTTGGATCATCTTTCTGAGCTTAATGCATCTGAAAGAAAATTCATCTTAAAATAAAAACAGACAAGGTAAAAAACAAACTTTCTTGACCCCTTATTTTCCTGCTACTATCTTTTTTTTGCTTATCCCTTTATGGTCAAATTTCATGAAGTGTTGTCCACACATGGCATATAAAGTCCTCATAGCTTATGTACTCTTTAGCCTGCTGCAGCTTGGCTTCAGCCTCTACTGTTCCACTGAAAATGTTCTCCTCAAGGTGAAAATATTTCCAGTAGAGAGATTCACCATCACGTTGTGTTTATCGAAGTGGCTTTGTGCTGGTAGAATTTTCCATTCTTTATAGGTTTGTATTGGCTAGTCCATTCAGGGGGAAAACAGTTTCCTACTGGACATTTTGCATGTAATTTGGGTACATGACTCTTGTCTTAGATGAGCCACTAGTTATTGTCCTGTAATGTGAATCCATGGAAGTCTCAGAATCCTGGTCAATGGGGAAATAAATAAGACTGCTGTGACACTCAACTGTGCTTTTTCTTAAAAAAAAAAAGAGTTAAACACATAAATTATAACATTAGCACAAACAACATATTTAAGTAGGACACCCAATTTAAAACAAAATATGCAGGAAAACACGCTTTTGTAGAATTATGATTTGTTTTCATGGATCCTTTAGCATTCTCCCTCACTGTTTAGTCTAGCTCAGATTTTCATTTTGACTTAATTAATTATTAACTATGAATGTTTCCTTCAACAATCACAAACTATTTATACTTCTTGGTGAAAGTTCTGCTTGGATATATAAACATGTGCCCCTTTATAGGGAAGATTGTTTTGAGTGTATAACAAAGGGTCATGAGAAGAAATTGATGTGAACTCATCAAGTTGGTCCTCTGGCTAATCTGAAGTCTGTGGACTTTAACCCTCCTTGGATCTACCAAGCATAAGGGCTCTAACTGCTTTGTTACAGCATTAGAAGCAGGCATCTTATTTTTTTCCGACTCCTGGTATTAGTCATGTTTTTGGCTTTAAATTTAGTTTTCATTACAGTTATGTAGACAATGTAGTTTGAAGATACAAGTAGCTCAATGGGACAGGGACAGTGCAGTACCCCCACTATGGAAGCTCTCATCATTTTTTGATTTCCTCTGGATATTTGCCTCTATAAATCTAGTTAATGTGCTTACTCTACTATTTCTGGATTTGTCAGTTTCAGGCATTATTGACCGATTTTCTATGATGGAAGACAAGACACAGTTCTCTTCCATGCCTCCTCTTGGTCAATTGGTACATTTCTAACCATTAGCTGTCTATAACTTTCCATTGTATTAGGTTGAACTCTATGACATTGCCATTGTTCTTGGTGAAAAATGTTTGAATGTTGGTATTTTCATAACCTATAGTTATTTTTTTTAATTTTATTTTATTATGTTAGGTTAGTCACCATACAATACATCATTAGTTTTCGATGTAGTGATCCACGACTCCTTGTTTTCGTATAATACCCAGTGCTCCATGCAGTACATGCCCTCCTTAATACCCATCACTGGGCTAACCCATCCCCCCAGCCCCCTCCCCTCTAAAACACTCACTTTGTTTCTCAGAGCTCATAGTCTCTCATGGTTCGTCTCTCCCTCCGAATTCCTCCCCCCTTCATTTTTCCCTTTCTTCTCCTAATGTCCTCCATGCTATTCCTTATGTTCCACAAATAAGTGAAACTATATGATAATTGACTTTCTCTGCTTGACTTATTTCACTTAGCAGAATCTCCTCCAGTCCCATCCATGTTGATGTAAAGGTTGGG
>NW_027792743.1:0-286 GCF_054177405.1 Leptonychotes weddellii | reverse complement strand
TGTGGGACTTTATCCCAGGACTCCGGGATCATGACCTGAGCCAAAGGCAGATGACCAATGACTGAGCCACCCAGGTGCCCCTAATACAGATATTTTAAAGTAAACACAAACTTTACAAAATACTTGAAGATCTTTATATATCTCATACTTTTTAGACTTGTTTCCTTTTATTTGTACTTTATCTAAAACTGTTTTCAGGGTGGGTCTTTCTGTTGTAAATATTCTGAGGCCTTAAACATCTGAGAAAGTTTTTACCATTAGCTGTTAAAAAAATTCTAGATCCTTA
>NW_027792742.1:0-286 GCF_054177405.1 Leptonychotes weddellii | reverse complement strand
CCCAGTCAAGCTAACCATCTCCTCCACCTGACACCCATGTTCACCACAGAGATCCTATGTAAATTTTTGTTAAGTGTATGACTAAATATTTTATTTTCGTTGAAGTGATTACATATACTGTGTTTTTAAGTTTGGTTTCCACATGTTTGTTTTTAGTAAATAGAAATACAGTTGATTTTTTTATTTTTTATTTTTTTTTTATTCTTATGTTAATCCCCATACATTACATCATTAATTCTAGATGAAGTGTTCCATGATTCATTGTTCGTGCACAACACCCAGTGCT
>NW_027792741.1:0-286 GCF_054177405.1 Leptonychotes weddellii | reverse complement strand
GTGGCTCAGTTGGTTAAGCGACTGCCTTCGGCTCAGGTCATGATCCTGGAGTCCCTGGATCGAGTCCCGCATCGGGCTCCCTGCTCTGCGGGGAGTCTGCTTCTCCCTCTGACCCTCCCCCCTCTCATGTGCTCTCTCTCTCTCATTCTCTCTGTCTCAAATAAATAAATAAAATCTTTAAAAAAAAAAAAGAAAAACAGATATATGCTTATATCATATTTTCTTGATGCTAAGATGTACATATTTTTCACATTTTTTGCATTTCTGAAATCAGGATGTGCGTTGC
>NW_027792740.1:0-286 GCF_054177405.1 Leptonychotes weddellii | reverse complement strand
TTTCTAAATGCTGAATAGGATGGCGCTTTAAGAAGAATCCCAGATGGTTAAATTAGGAGGCTGAGAATTTAAAAAAAAAAAAAAAAGAGCAGCCCAAGATTACTCACAGATCCCGAAACCTTTAATTTGGTTATGAATGAAATGCATTTTCATTTATCTTAAGTGTGCAACTTTTCAGTTTGTTCTGAAATCACTGCCAAAGCCACGGCAGTGGGCCCTCGGGCATTTTATGGGTCCTGGCTGTGTCTGCAATGGTTCTTCTGACAAATCCAAATTCTCCACCCCA
>NW_027792739.1:0-286 GCF_054177405.1 Leptonychotes weddellii | reverse complement strand
TGTATCTACGTATCACCTGCCTAATATATTTATACGCACTGTCTACTTCTTTCTACATATAATACCTACACATATATGTACATACATGGGTATATATGTACACATATGTGTGTGTGTGTATGTGTGTGTAGATCTACAGATATAGATACTATTGAGTGTGGCTTAGTTTTGGAATACAAGAACGGGTCAACATTACTCCCCGAAAAAACCAATCCAAAGCAAAACTAAACACCTATCATCTTTGTGTGTCTCTTTGACTCTGCAGCAGGATGAAGCTTTTCCTGGG
>NW_027792738.1:0-286 GCF_054177405.1 Leptonychotes weddellii | reverse complement strand
CTTGTGTTCCTGCTCTCGCTATCTCTCTCTCTGTCAAATAAATAAATAAAATCTTTAAAATATATATATAAATTAGTATTGCCCTATACATATTAGGCAGGAGGGAGAGATTATGATGCTTCCAGCTTTATATTTCTCAATTACTCCTTTATGAAAGAAGACAAAAAAATTCCTCAAGATTTCAAATTATTCACTAATATCAGATCATAATAAAAATGTTTAGTATAACTCATCTGAAAATAAAAACAAAATTACTCTGGACAGAAAAATGAACCTAAGTCATACT
>NW_027792737.1:0-286 GCF_054177405.1 Leptonychotes weddellii | reverse complement strand
TTTGGAGAGCCCTAGCTCACTAGTCCAGACAACTCAGCATTGGCCCAACCTCACTACAAGCTTTGGCCTGACTTTGTTCTTCAGTTCTAGTGTCTGGGCTGCTACTCCTTCTTGTGTCAAAGAATGGAGGTCAAAGCCTCCACCTCTACTAATTAGTATTTCTTCCTTCCTGAGCTTTGGTCAAACTTTTTTTTTTTTTAAATTTATTTTTTATTCTTATGTTAATCCCCATACATTACATCATTAGTTTTAGATGTAGTGTTCCATGATTCATTGTTTTTGCATA
>NW_027792736.1:0-286 GCF_054177405.1 Leptonychotes weddellii | reverse complement strand
CAGGCTTTCAAACAATATTGGAGAAAGATCAAGACTGGAAATGCTACAAATGATCTATTTCCCACTTAAGCTCAGCTTTGCCATTAGTAGTGGTTTACAGTACGTTTACGTGTCCTTAAGAAGTTGCTTCTGCCACTTCTTAGAAAAATGTTTCAGATATTCACCATTCTCTGCAATTTCCTAATTCCAACATACTGCCTTTCTAATGTATCCAAAATGAATATATATCATTACTCTATAGTTACAAAACTATCCTAAAAAGGGATATTTGGGCATGTGGTATTTT
>NW_027792735.1:0-286 GCF_054177405.1 Leptonychotes weddellii | reverse complement strand
GAGATAATTTAATATTAGTTATCATTAATGATGTCACCACCATCACCAACATCACAGATTCTGAATTGGTCTTAGAATTAAGTAACACTTTTTTTTTTTTTTAAAGATTTTATTTATTTATTTGAGAGAGAGAGTGAGAGAGAGAAAGAGCACAAGAGGGGGGAGCGGGAGAGGGAGAAGCAGACTCCCTGCCGAGCAGGGAGCCCGATGCGGGACTCGATCCCGGGACTCCAGGATCATGACCTGAGCCGAAGGCAGTCGCTTAACCAACTGAGCCACCCAGGCG
>NW_027792734.1:0-3229 GCF_054177405.1 Leptonychotes weddellii | reverse complement strand
GACCTCAATGTGAGACAGGAGTCCATCAAAATCCTAAAGGAGAACACAGGCAGCAACCTCTTTGACCTCAGCCGAAGCAACTTCTTCCTAGAAACATCGCCAAAGGCAAGGGAAGCAAGGGCAAAAATGAACTATTGGGACTTGATCAACACTTTTAACTCTTTCAATCATTTCTTCTGGCATCCTTCTAATATTTATTCTTTACTGATCTCTTTTAGAAATTATCTATTGGCTTCAGTTTTAACTGATACAAATTTAAATTTATTTTCCTTTTCTGAGGTTTAATTCCATCCTCTGTAAAAAGTAAGAAAACAGTAAGCATTCAACTGGTAGCTCACCTCAAGGCTCAAATGAACCATGTCACTGCTACCGTTTTAAATCTGTCTTCCATCCATAGAACTGTTGTGCATCCTCCCCTTTGGCCACAGAAGCCCACCAAGTTTAAGCAGGGCACATGGCTGCCCAATTCTTTGCAGCCTACAATGACTATCTGACTGTTTGACCAATGGAATATGAGTGGAAATAATGAGTACCGCTTCCTTAAAAGGAAATGTCACCACTCCAAATCTTCCCTTCCATCCTCTAAAACCTGGAAAACAAATATACTGCTGTATACAGCTTTGACACAGAGCAAAGACAACACCTTAAAAGATAACAAGGCCACAGAATGGAAGGATTCTTAGTTCCTGGATGATCTCAAGAAGCATAATTTTTCTCAACAGGATTACATCAGCAGTTTGCCACTGATTTGGGTTACTAATGAAGAAAATATGATGTTATCTTTACCATGTTTTTCTATAATCTCTAGACTTTTATGTAACAAAGAAATGTTTTTATTGTTTCTTTGAACCACTGTCTTTCAAAGTATCTTTGTTACAGTACCTCAGCCTATATATTAACTATTGAAAATACTTTGTAAACTTGCCAAGTTCTAATGTTCAGTTACAATTTGGCTCATTTATATATAGTCATTCATAATCACTGCTCATTCACTGTTTCCTACCAAGTTCCCATCCCAGCTAAAAATTAGAGCAAGTCAGCTATGCAAATTAGCACAGAACTAGCAATTTACTAAATAGATCCCTTGTGGTTTTAAAGAGTTAATATAGCTTCTAAAAGTACCTAACCAAGCCTGCTAATAGTTTAAGTCCTGGAAGGACCTGGCTTATTATAAACTGGTACTTTTAAGTTTAAAGGTTTAGATGATAGTTTTATATATCTAGCTATTTGGATGAGAATAGCTAAGGAGTTCAAAGGCAATTGGTTGTTCAATCTAGCAAACATGAATTGAATAGCCAAAATGCATATAGCTCTAACTTAGTAAATCTCTCTTAATGGGGTGGGAGCAGTTATCTCCTGGGAAAAGATTAAGAAATAGAGGCTTCTGGGAAAGACTTGGTTGCCAAGGCCTAAAATAACTAAGTTTTGTGGAAATACAGAGAATAATAGCACTTAAACAGGCATCTAAGAATACATGCATTCCAACTGTCACCCTGAGTCAAAGGGAATACTTAGGGGGAGCATTCCAGAAAACCAGCTGGTTTTCCCCTTTAGAGAAAGGTTTATTTTGTCTTACACTGTAATGGTACTTCTGTTTTATAGTGATAGCCTGGCATATAGCATTTTGATGTCATTATGGCACATGCCTCTATACTTGATTTGAGCTTTTCAAAGAAACTTCTAAAATGAAATAATTGAATTAATTTATTAATCTCCCTCAATTATTTTATATATATATATATATATATATGTTAGTGACAGGTTGCATTCTGAAGTCCATCATCTAATAACTCTATGAAAACAATGATTATATATTGTCAAGTGATAAATTTGGACATGCTGCCTAATAGGTATGAATATGGAGACAGTGAAATTGATAATTTAAAACTGAGGAAATCCCAGAAAAATCTGTGTATGTAATTGTCATTACAATGTTCAATTTATATTAGTATCAAGCTACTATCCACATAAAACCTAGGTAAGAATGAGATAGTTGCTCTGGAACTATAATTAATACAAGTACTGCTTATCACCCCTTATTTTAAAATCTGGAATCCAACCTCATGGATATTTTGTAGAATCATAATTTATAAAGATAAGTGGTTTATTAAGTGCTTCAATAAGATCTATGTTTCTGCCAAATAGCATACAAGAGAGGGAATAGTCTTTTAAATGTTAGTGTAACCCACATACTATCTGACCTCTGGGAAGTTTTTTAATATTGTGTCAAAGGGAACAAATTTTGAATGGCAAAGTTTGCAATACCTCAGAGTATTTACCTCTTTAAGGTGTCACAATAATATGAAATATGATTGGAATATGATTCTGCACTAGTGTATTTTGTTTTTTCAATCCATATTAAAATCTGTGATAAACTCAGAGGTTACAGTTAGAAGGGCAAATGACACAACTTCTTGAGTTCTTCTTTAAAAAAAAGAAAACACTTTATTTAGAAATAATTCTCATACCTGTACAACTCACCCACTTAAAATGTAAACTTCAGTGATTTTTAGTATATTTCCAGATATGTGCAATTATCACCACAGTCAATTTTAGACTACCTCATCCCTTCTAAAAGAAACTTCATGCCTGTATGTCCCACCCACCTAAATCCTTGTCCTCTCCAACCTTACACAACCACTAATAGATTCTATCTGTGTAGATTTCCCTATTCAGGGCAATTCATGTAAATGGCTTCTGTGGCTGATTTCTTTTACTTGGCATGTTTTCAAGATGCATCGATGCTGTAGGGGCGCCTGGGTGGCTTAGTCATTTAAAGCGTCTGCCTTCAGCTCAGGTCATGATCTCAGGGTCCTGGGATCGAGCCCCGCATTGGGCTCACTTTCAGCAGTGAGTCTGCTTCTCCCTCTTCCTCTGTGCTCTCTCTTGCTTTCATTCTCTCTTAAATAAATAAATAAAATATTTTTTTTTAAGTTTTGTGTTTTTTTAAAATTTTTTTTGTTATGTTAATCACCATACATTACATCATTCATTTTAGATGTAGTGTTCCATGATTATTGTTTGTGCATAACACCCAGTGCTCCATGCAGAACATGCCCTCTTTAATACCCATCACCAGGCACTGGGGAGGGTATGTGCTCTGGTAAGCGCTGTGAATTTTGTAAGACTGTTGAATCTCAGATCTGTACCTCTGAAACAAATAATGCAATATATGTTAAGAAAAAAAAAGAAGATAGCAGGAAGGGGAGAATGAAGGGGGGGGGAATCA
>NW_027792733.1:0-13743 GCF_054177405.1 Leptonychotes weddellii | reverse complement strand
AAAAAAAAAAAACGTAAGGCTGTTTCGGCAAGATTATTTTAAGATGTTCTTGAAAATCTAACTATCTTCATGTGTTTAATATTTTTAATTAGCAGTATCTAAATGAATAAGCACACTCAATTTTATTTTTTTAATTGAATGCAGCGTGGCGTGATAGAAAGAAACCATTTGGAGGCCAGATGAGCTGGGTGTGATATACAAAGAGCCTCTGGACTAATCCTTGTCCACATCAAGTGGGAGAGAAGTCATTTCAGTGTGTTTCTGTGAGAATTTAGGAGAAAATATATGGAAAACTCGTGGAGAATTAGTTTAATCAGGTTCAATTTCCTGCCTAGCAGCTAGATTCTCAGAGGAGGCTCTTTGAGTTCTCTGACTATTGGGTAGGCTGTGGGTGGACCTGCGCCATTTTGCCTGTGAGCCCGCAAAATCTACCATGGGCCGTGATTGATTACCCTGCTTTTCGGGGACAGGGATGAGAGCCAAATACATATCCTCCTCTCTCTGTCCCACAAACACTGAACTCAGAAGCAGCCTTCGTGATCACATGTAAAATAATACAGAATATTGTAATAAGATATGCTAAGGCTCTTTTATACATCAGGTGAAAATAAAGAACTCCCTTGTGTAACTGTGGGTCTCAGAGAGGCCAGGCAAACAGATTCTGGTAAAATATAGAAAAAATACCCTTCAATCCTGTTCCAAGTATCTGCAGATACCTGTAGTACATATGTAAATAAGATCACAGAAATACATACAGGGCTAGGTGAAAGAAATCTTGACAGGAAAAATTTCATCTTATTTCTTTTTTTGTGACCATGTTTCCAATTTTCTGGATAGTTAGTCATTACCAGAAAATGTGGCTCAATTTCTGCACTGTTCACCTTTAAGGTTTCCAGAAATGCCTTAAAACTTATTTCCTTTTCAAAATCAACTTAGATTTTTCTCTCCAACTAAACCCTCATTAGCCAGCTACTTGAAAGAAAGATTAATTTTCCCTACTATTCTTATTTCAAAAATAGTTCTTCAGTTTAAGATCGTGATCCATCATTTATTTTGACAAGAGAGCAAAGTTTTGCTTTGTTTCGTTTGATTGTGTTTGTCATTTCCAAAATAAAATGCGTAAAATTCTACAAGAATTATCTGGACAGAAATAAACATTATTATTTTTTTCCATAACTAGCCATCGCATAGAATACCGTGTTAGAGGACCTTGAGGAAAAATCACTGGGTGCCTGCTCTGGAGAACAGTGAACCGGGGGGCCATGGAAGGTTGGAGAGGGGTCCCGGGGGGCACAGTCCCTGTACATACTCGGGCCACGCTGTGCTGCTTATTTAATAAAGCAGGCAATTAACCTCCGTAATAAGAGAGGTTGACATTCTCATTACAAACTGACAAAACAAATCCTAATGCAGGGTGGATTTTCAAAATATTCCTATTCAAATAAGAACTAATTTTCTGCTACAGGAAAAGGCTGCATAGACAACCATAAACACCATGAACAGCCCGTTTCTATAAAACAATGACATCTTGAAATCGCCACCTCTCGGTTTCTGTGACTTCTGTTCCTTATGGTGAAATGAAGAATACATTCACCTCAGTGGGATGTGTTGGTTTTAGTCTGCAAACTTGGAATTAGAAGTCTGTGAATGGTCACGATTTGACCTTTTTTTAACACGAAACGAATTCATTATATTCTTCGTGGTAGAAAAAAGTTGAATGATGGGTAGTGATGTATGGGACTCAAGGCTAGGAACAGAGATCTGGGGTAAATTCCAAACATTCTCCTCCAAATCTATGTGCAGTGCATCCTTTACCTTGACCAAGGCTTCACAATTTCTATCACTTGTGAGATGCCGGGCACGTCACACGCCGGCTCTGAGGGCTGGTCCAGCCGTGGGCACCGTTTCCTCGCTTCCTTCAGCTGATACAAGTGTGGTGCTTCGTTTAGCCCCCAGCCAAGACAGCTGTTCACATAGGCACATGCCTCGCACACCCCCCCACCCCACCCCAGCATCTGGAGCCCCATCATCAGAAATCAGCCCCATGCAGTATCTGCTACCAAACCCGACTCTCCCCCTGGGAAAGCTAATGCTAGATTAGCCACCTGGACGGGGCATGGAAGGATCTAACAGTTAGTTTCCAGATATTGATGTGTGAGGCTGAAGGCTCAGTGTTCCAAGCAGAGGAGCATGAGAGGAGCGACAGAAATCCCCGCACGTTGAAGGAGGTTGGTACTCAGGATTCAGCAATTTTCAACAGAAATCCCTGCAAGCTGAAGGAGGTTGGTACTCAGGATTCAGTGATTTTCGACAGAAATCCCCACAAGTTGAAGGAGGCTGGTACTCAGGATTCAGCGATTTCCTCTGGAAGCTTGTGATGAAGTTCACAGAATCTATAAACTCCAGACTTGCGTGGTGACTACTCTAAAAGGATTCTCACATTCTTGAAGCTGTATGTTTTGGTCTAAAAACTTAAATAAGGCCTTGATCTTTCATCATCCTGCATCTTCTGTGTCTCCTGATAATACTATCAAAATTAGGTGGGAGACAGTTATTTATAGACATGTAGGGAAAACAAGGATGTTACTAATAACAGATTTTTTCCCCAAGGTTTATTTTTCCAAAAATCAAAGTGGTCAATGTGTTTACACATCAGTTTACATTCTGTATTTGAGCCCTATTATTTCTTTTTATACACTAATAATATTTCACTTTAAAAAACTCATTGGTCCTCCTTATCTGTAGCCTCTCCCATTAATCGCTTACCTTTGCCCAGAACTGGTATATATTACCTGGAAGGCTAATTAGAATCTATTCAACAGCAGAGGGTTCTTAAATTTCTCCAGGAATAGATGAAAGTGTGAAACAGATAGAGGTGATTAGAATACATACATTTTTCTATGGGGAATAATTGTTTTTTTTTTTAATTTTTTTTTTTAAGATTTTATTTATTTGCGACAGAGAGAATGAGAGACAGAGAGCATGAGAGGGAGGAGGGTTAGAGGGAGAAGCAGACCCCCTGCTGAGCAGGGAGCCCGATGTGGGACTCAATCCCGGGACTCCAGGATCATGACCTGAGCCGAAGGCAGTTGCTTAACCAACTGAGCCACCCAGGCGCCCGGGGAATAATTGGTTTTAACAAGTTGCCATGTTTTGGCTTGCAGAGACATGCGAAGGAGGCTTTCAGTACTTTCTTGGAGGGATAGACCTATTTCATTCCCGCCTTCATGGTAGGGACAGCCTTGCGATGGTTGGGCCCCGGAGAGGTGGGGCTTGTTGGGGGTGGGGAGTGCAGGGGACCACAGTAGGGAGAGGCGCAAGGCTGTGTGTGACATCCAGCCTGAGAAGGAAGAACCCAAACAGCGGGCAGAGTGCTGTTCACTCTGTACCTTTCCGACCAGAGCGGGCAAATCAGATGAGTCAGAATTCTTCCTTATTCTTCTATTCAGCAACAGTGTTTTGTTTGCATTGATGACTACATTGAGGTTGGCTTCCTCCTTTCTCTGTGTTAATGTACGGAGGGTCCTATTGCTTTTGTTCTGTGTGTGGGAGGTGTGGGGACACCAGCATTACAGGCTCATGAGGATGATAGCTGAGTTGAGGAAGTGGGCTTCTGCTGTCAGATCTTCACGTTTGGGGTTCCTAGACCCAAACATTTAACTCCCTTGTCCTTGGTGAAAGATGGAAGCTGCTAACTCTGAAATATGGGAAGTGACATCCCTTCCTTGAACCCAGGGTCACAAACAGGCTCCCCAGGCATGTGAGTGTTCCGTCACATCTCCTTCCTGTCCTCCCAACTTCCGTGATATTGCCCAAGAAATGTCACTTTGCTCTTGGGCTCTCTGCTTCCATCTGGTTTTCCTTTTCTCAGGTCCGCTAAAGTTCTACCTTGTGAAAGAGATAGGTAAATGTATGAAAATTCCAAACTCCATCCGTACATTCATAAGGGTGCAGGGGATAGTCTTTTCCAATCAGAAGGTGGGAATTTTGCATGTTCGCCTACCAGGGGAATGACTAGAAGGTTTTAGTGCTGGGACAGATTTGGGTGTAAGAAAAATGAGACACATTCTTTTGCTTTTTAACAAAATAAAGCCAAGGGAAGAGAATTGGCTTTATTAAATTTGCTTTCTGTGGTTTAAGCCTATGTGCATGAGCATCCTTTCTGCTCCTGGGCCTTGGAAGGAGCTGGGTGCTGTGTGAGGGGCCGGGGGTGCATGCTTCACCTGGAGGGGCTGTCCCCTCTGGTGGGACTTCACAACCAGTGAGGTAACCTCACAGGAGAGGGGATTCCTTTCAGTATCTTCCCTACTTTTTGTTTGCAGCTTGATTCTTTCACCATTGATGTTCCTAATGATATCATTTCAATAATTTGATCATCTGCATGTATGGAATGCTGAGGTTTACTTTCCTCACCCGCCCAACAGGACATTATTTTAAGTGCTGCATGCGAAGGTGGCAAAGTCGGAACGCTGACAGTTAGTAAATGCTCCGTAAAGTCAGCTGGCATGAGATCTGGTGCGTGCGTGTTGTGACCCAATTCTAGAAAATCCACTCAGTGTGAAAGCCTTCCTGACATATAATGATCACTTGTTTAGCGTCGGGGAAGGGAATTCTGCAACCAGCCCTTTGAATACATGATTTTAGCTCTGCTGCTCTCTGAGCTCTGGCCCGAGCCACAGCGGGTAGCAAGAAACGGACAAGCTCCTTGTCACGTTACTGTCCTCTGATAAGCCAGGGTTTCAGAAATACTTACTAGTCACTTGTTGTTCAGACAACAAGTGATTTCTTTTCCGAGTAGCCAATATTTCCAGATTCTATTCCTGTCTGTGGCTGTTCTAGTTTGTGAGCTTTACCAAAACCCTGCAGGTATCGTACAGGTCCTCTGAGAACACACGGAGATATGCAAGGAAGTGTAGACATGTAGATTATCTTTAAGGCCTTTGAAAAAAAAAATATACCGTTTATTTGAAATAATTCCCATTTACACAATTGTTACATAAAATTCAAATATTTAAAAAGGATATATACATTTTATTATTTCCACAACGGAAATAGCAAAGCTGATTTCCCTAGAACCTTCTCTTGTCTGTGCACTTCACGAACTCAGGAAGCATGTGCTGTGTTTCTAATACACATCAGACTCTGTGTCAGGATGCACAGATTCTTCTGTTTCTCTCTTCTTTTCCTCCTTTCGGGTAGCTTCTGGGTGTTGCCCAGGCAGTCACTCCAGAGTTACAGCAGAAGGGGAGGAGAAAATGCTGTGATGGGGCCATTGTGTATTGTTAGAATCAGGAGTTTTCTCTCTCTCTCTCTCTCTCTCTCAATTTTAAATGCAATGGATTCCACTAACGACTGGATTTGAATTTCAACGTTACAGAACTTAGGTTCAAATCAAGACCGAAATCTCTATTTCAGATTATTCTTTGTCAGATATCACAGTAAAATAAATAAATTTGCACATCCTTCTTCAGGTCCTTGAATGATTTTCTTAATATGATTGAGACTGGAGTCAACTCCAGGGGGTGATTACCCAATCCCTTCACTCCCCAACCAGAGAGGGACTCCTTTAAGGACTCACCTCATCTTTCACGACCATGAGCATTAAATATACCAACCCTCAGGTGAGAAAATCAAGCAGGAATGCTGTGAGGTATTCTAAAGTAGCACAGGGCTTATCTACAATCCTAACATGGAAAAGTGGCATATCTGGGGGAAAACAGATTGAAAATATCTCGATAGAAAAATCCTACTAATGGATTTTGCACTAGAAAGACAATTTATGGATCCTTGTCACTCAGGTGGAAATGACATTAACAGCTTAGAAGGGTCCGGAGCAGAGGAGGAGAACACTGGAGTAGACTACTTACAGTCATATTTATGAGTGGGAAATGCTGTTACTATTTTAATGTTATTTATAAATGATGCTGTTTCTATTGTCATAATAGAGTCACATTGAGAGGATGTTCTTTCATGCTTGGGGGCAAAATTTGCTTAGATTTTTGTTTCCAGTAGTGTATTACAGACACTGTAATTATGAAATAACTTTATCAAAATAACTTGATGCATTGGTAGAAAAAAAGGATCAGTGGAATTAATTCTTGGCAAATTTGTTTAGAATGCAATCTGGGGAAAGTTTATTTTTTCCAGAGGCACTTTTATTAGAGTAGTGCTTGAGGAGAGAGTGAGCTCCCTCAGGAGCAAAGTTTTGTTTAGTGCAATAAGGTAAAACAAGCACTAAGTCACCATAACCAAATGAGAGCCCGCTCAGGATTCTGGGAAGGAGGAACGCATGGAGTAACCGGGATGTGAACAGGAGTAGGTGCAAAAATGAAAGGCTTTTTTCTTTTTCTTTTTTTTTTAAATTTTTTATGGCATAAACCTCTTTGGAAGGCAAGGTGTAAGTTAAAGCAAATGCAGTGGCTTAATTGTTCTCTCTATAAAATGTTAGGCATCAAAACGAGAAATGTGATTTTAGAAAAGTTTTCCTCCACAGCATTTAACACTGTGTGAGAAACCCCTGCCTGACTCCCTGGGGCCCTGTTGGGGGTGGGGGATGTGGACCCTGACTGACAAAAGTAATTTTGCCTTAGCAGATCAGAGGGGGCATGCCGGATAGGTCCGCACAGAGCCTAGTTTTGCGGAATCAGAACAATCAGTACTATCAAAATCATTTCCATGATATGTTTTTTTTAATTCCTTTATTCTTTGGCTCCCTCTCTGATGGGAGAGAGTCATGGGGTTATTTCAACAAGTGGGCTGCAGACACCTACCTCCTGGGAGCTCGGGGGGTGGCTGTGGGCCACAGTGAGCATCCCCCCACCTTCCTGGAGCTTCTCTTCCTTTCCAAGCATGAGGTCCAACCCCAGGGGGACCCAGTGCGAAAGCCACTCCTCTGCATACTCATTCTGTTCTCACGTCTAGCCCAACTTTGTCTCCTTCATCAATGCATACCTGGGCCTTCTGCATTGAAAGGAGCCCTCCCCTTTTCCAACTCTCTGATCCAATTTGGATTCTGTAATTTAAATTACAACAACCTCTTTATTTTTCGTAATTGCTTGAAGGAATTGGCAACAGGTCAAACTCAGCCATTATTTCTAAAGCATTTTGAAGCCTGGAGGTTGACGTTTCTTCATTCACTAGAGCGGTATTTGGTATATATACACGTATGTGTATATATACACATACATATCTGTATGCACATGCATGCAGAGCTGTTGAAAAGCAATAAAACCAAAATTATCAGAATAAGTTGGACAGAGTATTCTCATGATCAAGAAGGCTACTAGAAATATGACATTTTCAAAATAGTGTCAGATATATTAATGTAACAGAGATATGATCCTTTAAGAAAGCAATCTGTCTCTTGTATAGAACTTCTGAGAAGAAAGTTAATTATGCCTTATGACATCAACTCTGTGTGTGTATGTTTCAGGGCTTCAATTCTTGTTTTTAAGAGTTCTGTAAATTATATACATATCAATTTTCATAGATGTGAATAAAAGCCCTGAAATTTCTGGAGTATGAATATTGTTTAAAGCAGCTTGAACATATGTACATTATTAAATAAATTATGGGGAAGATGTCTAGTTTATCATAGGAAAAAACACTATTGCATATGCATATATCCCTTCATCCTTAGTTATGTATATATAAACACATATATCCATTAAGCATATGAATTTTTTATTCCCGAAATTAGTATGAAAACTATTTCAAAGGGGTACCAGCAAATCATTTAAGCATTCCACCTGTGTTACCACTTCAAAGGCAGATGATGAGCTACCTAGAATGACTTAGTTCCTAGTAAGCACTAGGCAATAGGAAAAGATGTTTTGACACTTGGACAAAAGATCACTGTCTTATGACAGGATGCCCTGATTTTCCTTTGTTAACATTGATTGCTCCCCTGGTTCTGTTGTGTGTATTACTTGTCCTTTAGTGAATGGACAGCAGGTGAACACCAGGCCCTTTTCTTAGGCTTTGTAAATGCAGGATTTTACAAAATGTTTTGCCCCTGGACTCTTTTGATCTACTAATAATCGCAACGTAGTATTTTTAAAAACCCAGGGTCGGGCTGAGATAAAGTAATAAAACCAGATGACCAGATAACTTTCTTCTTCCTAAGTCAATCAGACTCAGAGAGATGTAAGGAGAGCTTGTCAAGGGGAAGCAGGAGGTGTAGACATGGCCACATCTGTGCTTGAAATTGTCTCATGTGAAAACAGGACTGCAGCTTTAATTTCTTAATGACAGTAACAATAAATTGTTACAATTAATTATAGTGCAGTAACAATTGAGTATAATAGCTTCTTCAACTATCTTTGCAGCTGGTCCAATCATATGACCTACCAAAGAGGTCAAAAAATTTTGAAAAATCTTAAAGAAACTAGAAGGGATTTAACTCAGTCTTTGACCAAGAAAGATGAAATAAACCGATGGTCCCTGAATTTAAAATCCAACATATTTTTTTTAGCAATGGAATTACACAACAGCTTGCATGTGTGTATTTATGGTCTGCCTGCTATGATAAAATGTATAATTGAAATTGATCCTGTGAGTGGATTTGTATATTCTATCTTAATTGTTAGAAATAAGTGGTATGTTGAACGGAACAGAAAAATAGGCATTATTTTGAAAGGCCAGAAGTTAAGGTGTGATGATAATACGTAACTTCTTAAATTGGATTTTACAGTAATTTCTACATAGAGTCCCTTTCCAAATGATGACAGAAATTTTCATTTGGTAAAGTCTAGGTAGATTCCTCACTTCAGTGTGGATGTGAGTGCAGGTGTATGTGTGTGCGTGTGTGTGTGTAGCAATGAGTGGGTATGTTTGTATATGTATGTGGTAGGTGTGTGTGTGTGGATGTGTGTGAAGTGTGTAGGTGTAGGTGGGTGAGTGGGTGTGTCTTGGTGTGTATGTGTGTGCATGTATGGTAGGTGGATGTGTGTGTAGGAGCGGGAGGATGGGTGTGTTTGTGTGCATGTGTGTAGATGTGTGTGTGCATGTGTGTAATTCCATCTTTTCAAAATTTTACCTACTTACTTCCATACTCTTTAGATGGTATCTGAATCCAAGGGTCTTGTATGACCCCACAGCCCCTACCTGCCTCCTCCTGACACCATCTGAAACGTAACTTGTGCGGGTCTTTGTCAGGAGCATCTAGACCTGCTCGCAGAGGCTGAGCTTCCACATTAGCCATGTGCTCTCATGCATTCAAGACCATGAAGGACATGCCGCTTACCTCTCTTGGATGGCAGAGTCTTTAGCTCGCTCTTGCACTCTAGCATGTCATCAGGGAGGGACATACCCTGCAGGGCTTGCATGCACATCTCAAGGCTCTCGCTCTGTCCTGGTGTGAGGGGCTCCTCACGAGGGTGGCCGCCTCACAGGGCTCCACCTGCAACAGAAATCGGTCTCCTTAGGTTCTTCCATCCACCTCAGTTCTCTCAGGGACATTCTGATGTTCCAGATCACTTCTTGCTACCCAAACTGTCCTCATCCCTAGACCAGGAAACCATTATCAAGTCTCTAAAGAAGGGGGGTGATGCCATATTCTTTCAGGTTTACTGCTTGTGGCATGAACCTGAGGCACTAACAATTTAAACAATGAACATAGCTGCTGATGCTCTGAGTTTCAAGAGTCTGTTCAGAAGCCATGAACTTGATTCTTTGCTCCTTACGTTCAGTGGTAATTACTTTCTGAAAAGAAGAGGGACCAATGGGAAAAAAAAAAAAAAAAAGGAGGGTGGGGAGGAGAAAAGAAAGGAATACTTCAATACTTTATCCCACTGGACAAATCACCTTGAAATGACTAAGTGGCAAAACCACTGGCTTGGGAGGAAGATGAGCTCAGTTTTCAGTGTGGGTTCTGGCACTGTGTGCATGGCTCTGGCCAAGTTGCTGAGTCTCTCTCTCAGCATCCATTCTTTTCTCCGTAAAATAAAAAGCTGAAATAACTGACATCTAACGTTATTTTATGCTACCTACTACTTTAAAATTCTGCTCCAATAAAGAACACTTCCCTATACCTGCAACCAATCTTGGACAAATTCTAATGCATGACCTTGAATAACTTTCAGCCGATAATTAGTTAACTTCAAAGTATATGCCTAGTAACTGGAGATATAAAACTATGGAATTCACTGACAATATGTTTTGTTTTCTTATTATTCAACATAAGGATACATCACCTGGAAATTAATCCCAGTTTTTCTGCCACATCTGTAGGTGACTGTAAGATTGGTATTTCTATTAAAAATTAGTTCATTTTATTTATAGGCAGTTTTATCACCTTATAATTATATAATTTTGTGAAGTGTTTGGAAAACACTTCCCCCTCCCAAATTTTAATGTATACCTTTTTAATTTGGGAGCTGTGTCTACCTATCTGAGCTCCTGCATTATTTTTTTTTAAACACTGAAAAGGAATTTATGGGATTTTTGGAGAACATCACAGATTTTGTATTTTCTTGAACATTCAGTGATTACCAAGAACTTTATGTATAGCATCATAACCCCACCACCAAATCTGGCTGCTGTGAGACTTCTATGTGGATTATTCTGATTTACTTCTAGAATATCCCATGTATTTTCTTATCCTTCACTCTAGACTAGAAGCTTCTTGAATGCCTAAAATGTGTTAAACCTGAATATGACTTTTAGTAGATGTCCAGGAATGATTTTGAGTCGATAAAGAATTGATTCTCATTACCCAGTATTGTACTGCAAACTAAACATATAGTCATGTTCAGGCTCCAAAAAAACACCTAGAGAGACACAAGTCTTAAAAGAATAATAATAACCACACAATGGATGGTTTTTTGAAAAACATGAAGCCTCATATTTTATTCCATGGCATGAAAACTATGCAAAGTGATAGCAGGAAGGGAAAAATGAAGGGGGGGAAATCGGAGGGGGAGATGAACCATGAGAGATTATGGACTCTGAGAAACAAACTGAGGGTTCTGTAGGGGAGGGACATTGGGGGATAGGTTAGACTGGTGATGGGTATTAAAGAGCGCATGTACTGAATGGAGCACTAGGAGTTATACGCAAACAATGAATCATGGAACACTACATCAAAAACTAATGATGTAATGCATGGTGACTAACATAACATAAAAAAAAAAAAAACTTCAGAAAAAAAATATGCAGTATTGGGGCAGTAATGGGACCAATACTTGAGCATCATAGAGAGAGAGAGAGATTCCTAAAAAAATCTAAGTTATTAGTTAATAATGTAATTAACTGCTTCGTAGGATGTTTACTTCTCAGCCTTGGATGCATTCACTCAGGCCTTGGGCAGGGGCTAACTGAGACCCTTTCCGAGGAAATTAATTTGATTCGTGAAACATTGGATACATTAATCTCTTAGATCATTGTTAACTCCTAGGGTATGATTCTAATCTCACTCCTCATGTCAGGCCAAGCTTTTTTATAAGCTATATTATGAGGATATCCACATTGGCATATGGTATGAAATGTGATGTTATCAATTATGGAGTATTAATGTGATTTTGGCAACATTTGGCTTTGCGGAGATTTTCTTTAAAGCAATTACATTCACTGAGAAAAGATTTAAGTTAGGGATTTTTTTTTCCTAAATTACTTAAAGCATTCACTTGACATTTTTACTAACCTGTAGTTTTAAAGATATTTGACATTTTAAAATCACAAAAACTATAGATTATGCAGTATGTACAGTGTGTAATTTGGGAGTGAGCGTCTGTTTGATGGAGTCATAACTTGCTCATTAATTTCTGGGAAATAAACTACACTCATACCAGTCATCTGTTTCTGTTTAGCTTTTCACTGAATCTGCCTTTTTTTTTCTTTTTTCCTTCAACAATACCATGTCCAATATTCAAGGTTGTTCTATGGGTATCAGTGATTTGAGTATCTTGAATGATAGCAGAGTAGAAATATTCTGTATCTATTTCTGCATGCAATTCATCCTAGTAATTTCTTGAGAGGTGGAAACAGAATGAGCTTGTTTGATTTTGAGACTCGTGTTTCTGCCAAGTGAGCATGGATCAGGCATGTGTTGGTGCAGCCACTTCTCCATGCTCTGCTTTCCCCCACGCCCTCTCAGCTTCCACACACATGGTCTGTTGTTTCCCCAGATTGCTGCATGTGAGACGCGATTACTGTCTCCTCATCCCAGAAAGTAGAGTAAATGAGATTCTATAGGACACCAGGGACATCACTGGAAAAAGAGAGAGAGAGAGAGAAAGAAAGAGAGAGAGAGGCATATTTGGACCACTAGGGGCCACACTTTGCTTTTTACCGAGAATGAAATGGCTTTCTTGTTACTGTTCTCATACGCCATCCCCTTGATTAATTATTCTCTTTTTCCTGCAAATGATTCAATTAGGATGTCAGAAACACGCAAGCAAACAAAGAAAATCCCTAATGTTTTGAATAAGGATAATAGGATTGTTTTTCTCCAGGGGTGACCTTGGAATTGATGTTGGGGTAGACTCATCTTCTGGGTAAAATGGACCCTCTTCCAGCCCATCCTGGGTCCAGCTGCTGCCCAAGGTGGCCACACTACGTAGTAAAGCCTGCTTAGTCTCATTAGGCAGAATTATGACAGAAAAGATGCTATATACAGATGAACCCTATGTATTTGTGGATTGATTTTCATTTCATCTCAAAGTGGTAGAAATATATTATAGCCTCAATCTTCTGAAATACCAGTGTTCTGAATCACAATGTATGAAGAAGAGGTAAGATGGTGGTAGGTGATTGGGTTTGATGGAAATGGGGTTGGGAAAGATGATCTTATTTTCTTTCTTATTTGCTTTCATTAACTTACCATTTTATTAATCTCTGATTCCTTATAGCCAGAATTAATGTGGCTTATCAAGATAGAAAGAGACCTGGTTGGCAGCATGGTATGAATTAGAAAGGATACAGATGTACGGAATCTGTAATGAGGCCACTCCACAAATTCACACGTTGTTTTCATAAAGGCCAGAAATTTGGCTCTGAGTTGTTCTGTTTTGTTTTGTATTTTAGTCAACACTAAGGGAAATACTTAAACAGCTCTATGATTTCCTAGGTGTTAAAAATAGACCAGTTTTTCCTAAGAACAGGTATTCATCTGAGAAAGACAACAATAACGTTCGTCCCCAGGGTCCACATGGAAATGATGTAAGTGATGAAGTAAAGAGTGTTCTCAACAGCGAATTTGTAGAGAGATGGAAGAGTGTGTGTTACTGGCCTTTTTTGTAACATTCCTCGCTCCCCAGCATTCCTCAGCTGGTGTGATGGAGGAATGGCTATAAACAACAAAATCACATTTAGCTCTTGAATGTACTTTCTGGTCAACTGGATTGACTCACCCTCTCCCCCTGCCTCTCAACCAATGTTGGATTCCATTCTTTTTTTTTTTTTTTAATTTTATTATGTTATGTTAGTCACCATACAATACATCATTAGTTTTTGATGTGGTGATCCACGATCCATTGTTTTCGTATAACACCCAGTACTCTATGCAGTATGTGCCCTCCTTAATACCCATCACCTGGCTAGCCAATCCCCCTCCCCCCTCCCCTCTAAACCCCTGTTTGTTTCTCAGAGTCCATAGTCTCTCATGGTTCATCTCTCCCTCCAATCCCCCCCCCATTTTCCCCTTCCTTCTCCTAATGTCTTCCATGCTATTCCTTATGTTCCACAAATAAGTGAAACCATATGATAATTGACTTTCTCTGCTTGACTTATTTCACTTAGCATAAT
>NW_027792732.1:0-286 GCF_054177405.1 Leptonychotes weddellii | reverse complement strand
GCTGGCTGTGGTGAATGATCCTCACTACCTAGGAGGAATGGACGGCTACTCCACAATGAAAGTGAGGGAGAGTATGTCTGGAATACAAGAGATACCTTAGGGTGCCCTATGATTAAAGTCAACATAAAATTATAGCAACCCACTCCAGCAGCAGGCTGGTTATGGCCCAAGACCCTTCAGGGATGAAGCACCAGGTAAAGAATCACGACCAGCTGAGGTGTTTGCTGAGGGCCAAGGGAATATAGAAAGATCCATCTCTAGTATCGGGGAAGGGGATGGAGCTTGT
>NW_027792731.1:0-286 GCF_054177405.1 Leptonychotes weddellii | reverse complement strand
TGAGAGGAGACGAAATCCAGGTCTCCTACTCCTCCGCCATCTTGCTCCGCCCCTCCTCTAACTGACTTATTTCACTTAGCATGATACTCTCTGGCTCTATCCACGTCATTGGAATGGCAAGATTTCATTTTTTTTGATGGCTGAGTAATATTCCATTGTGTATATATACTGCTTCTTCTTTATCCGTTCATCAGTTGATGGACATTCAGGCTCTTTCTGTAATTTAGCTATTGTTGATAATGTTGCTACAAATATCAGAGTGCATGTATCCCTTTGAATCTGTATT
>NW_027792730.1:0-286 GCF_054177405.1 Leptonychotes weddellii | reverse complement strand
ATTATTCCTTAAATATTTATTGCCCATCTGCTTTGAGCCAGGCGTCATGCTAGGCTCCAGGCAGATAATGGTGAACAAGACAACTCTTTTTTTTTTTTTTAAGATTTATTTATTTTATTTTAGGCGGGGGTAAGAGGAAGAGGGAGAGAATCCTCAAATAGACTCCCCGTTGAGCATGGAGCCTGACGCAGGGCTCCATTCCAAGACCCTGAGATCATGACCTGAGCCAAAACCAAGAGGCGGACGCTCAACCGACTGAGAAACCCAGGCACCCCAAGGCAATTCT
>NW_027792729.1:0-286 GCF_054177405.1 Leptonychotes weddellii | reverse complement strand
TGGACACATCAGGAGCACCTGCCTCGCGGGAACGAAGGGGTGTGCAAAGCGCTGAGCCCAGGGCCCAGCAGGGTCTGAGGGCAGGGGGCTCCAGGATGTTCTAGCTCAGGCCAAGCCCCCGGGGAACCAGGGAGAGTTTGGGGCTTGAGGGGCAGGCTGGCCCCGGGCAGGGGTCAGAAATTGTGTGTCCCGAGCTCCTCCCATGCCCTTGGCCCCTCTCCCCAGCAGTCCAGGCCTGACCCCAGAATCTGCGGGACTCCCCGAGGGCCTCAAGGAACTCCCGGTG
>NW_027792728.1:0-286 GCF_054177405.1 Leptonychotes weddellii | reverse complement strand
GTCTTTCTTCCGTGAGTCACATCCGTAAGTCATCAGCAAGGATTTCTATCCTACCCAAGGACCTGAGAACAGTTGTGTAACAACCTAAACGCAGAGCCCTTGGGATTTTTATAATTCCTCTCCCCAGCCTCACCCTTGCTGATCTTCTACAGACAAGTCAACACATCCCAAAAGCTTTTTCCTTCCTTCCTTCCTTCCTCCCTCCCTCCCTCCCTCCCTTCCTTCCTTCCTTCCTTCCTTCTTCTCTCTCCTTCCCTCCCTTCCTCCCTTCCTTCCTTCTTTCCTT
>NW_027792727.1:0-286 GCF_054177405.1 Leptonychotes weddellii | reverse complement strand
TGCTTGGTGTTCCTGGGCCAATGAAAAATGAGATGAACTTTGCTTGGTGCTCCTGGGCCAATGAAAAATGAGATGAACTTTGCCTGGTGCTTCTGGGCCAATGAAAAATGAGATGAACTTTGCCTGGTGCTTCTGGGCCAATGAAAAATGAGATGAACTTTGCCTGGTGCTCCTGGGCCAATGAAAAATGAGACGAACTTTGCTAGGTGCTTCTGGGCCAATGGAAAATGAGATGAACTTTGCCTGGTGCTTGGGGTTGGGGCGGGGCGGGGAAGCATCTTTGCTT
>NW_027792726.1:0-286 GCF_054177405.1 Leptonychotes weddellii | reverse complement strand
GGGAGCCCGATGTGGGGCTCGATCCCAGGACCCTGGGATCATGACCTGAGCCGAAGGCAGACGCTTAATGACTGAGCCACCCAGGCACCCCTCAAGTCAGTGTTTTACTTGGTAAACATGTCTGAGACCATGCATCCCTGGCTGCTAAGCACCATGGCGGACAGGGCTAGAAAGGTAACAGCTTTATTTTGAGCAGGGGCAAAGACAAGGCAGCACTTTACAGCTACATTGTAACTAGATCCTGCATTCAATGAGATAAATCTTTACTGCTTATCCCTAAAGTGCC
>NW_027792725.1:0-286 GCF_054177405.1 Leptonychotes weddellii | reverse complement strand
CAAAGTTTAAAACACATCGATGATGAACAGCTTTGGGTTTTTATATTTAGTCATATGCTGTACATCACATCTCCAGGATTCATCTTATATGTGGACATTTGTACCTTTAGATCCTCTTCCCCCATTTCCCTCATCCTCCACCCCCCCCACCTGTGGCCACCACCCATCTGTTCTCTGTAAATTCAGAGTTTGGTGTGTGGGGGGGGGGGTGTTGTTAGCTTTTGAGTTTTTTAGATTCCACATATGAGGGAGATGATATAGCGTTTGTCTTTCTCTAACTTATTTT
>NW_027792724.1:0-286 GCF_054177405.1 Leptonychotes weddellii | reverse complement strand
GGGAGTCTGCTTGGGATTCTCTCTCTCTCCCTCTCCCTCTGCCCCTCTGCCACTCACACACACTCTGTCTCTCTAAAATAAATAAATAAATAAATAAATAAATAAATAAATAAATAAATATTTTTTAAAAACCCACCAGTTTGAGTAATTTTAATATTTTCATTATTAAAAATACAAAAAATAAGAATTCCATCAATTTCCTGGTAGATAATGCTTATCTTTGCATGAAAACTAGTATTGGTCCTATGAAAAATAGATGTATTTAGAACCAGCACCACAACACTTC
>NW_027792723.1:0-286 GCF_054177405.1 Leptonychotes weddellii | reverse complement strand
TTTAAAGATTTAATTTATTTATTCATGAGAGACAGACAGAGGCAGAGGGAGAAGCAGGCTCCCCGCTGAGCAAGGGAGCCCGATGCGGGACTCGATCCCAGGACCCTGGGATCATGACCTGAGCCGAAGGCAGACGCTTAACCGACTGAGCCACCCAGGCGTGCCCAATAAATAAAATCTTTAAGAAAAAAAAAATAAACATAACTTTTATTATGTGTTGCCTCTGCCCAAGTAGGCTACTTGCCTTTTTTATGACAATCCTGTGAGCACCACTTACGGAGGAGGA
>NW_027792722.1:0-3229 GCF_054177405.1 Leptonychotes weddellii | reverse complement strand
GAACACTCATGAATGAAATTGAAGAAGACACAAAAAGATGGAAAAACATTCCATGCTCATGGATCGGAAGAATAAACATTGTTAAAATGTCTATGCTACCCAGAGCAATCTATACCTTCAATGCCATCCCGATCAAAATTCCAATGACATTTTTCAAAATGCTGGAACAAACAATCCTAAAATTTGTATGGAATCAGAAAAGACCCTGAATCGCCAAGGAAATGTTGAAAAAGAAAGACAAAGCTGGGGGCATCACATTGCCCGATTTCAAGCTATATTATAAAGCAGTGATCACAAGACAGCATTGTACTGGCACAAAAACAGACATATAATGAAAGTTCTTTATAGAGAACACAAATGTCTAATGGGAATAAACACTGTTTACTGCTATGAGATATGAACCCTTATTCTGTCATGTTTATGAAATTATACTTCAGTCCTACAGTCTTCAACAATAATACTTTTATGGGAATAGACTTTTGTTGAGGGCAACTCAAAGAGATGAAACAGGTAGCATCTGAATTACTTGTGTAAAATACTTAGCATAATGCTCAGCACACAGCAAGAGTCCCATCTTATTATTTTTTGATTTTGTTATTACTCTCAATATTATAATTATGAAGTTACACTATGTAACACTGATAATACAGTAGAAACAAGAAAACTGTGCCTTGTAATCCTTGATTTGGTTTCCATGTGTGCATTTTTATTTTGTACTGAAAACACCAATCAAATTTTTTTCATGTTTAGATTTTTAGATGTGTCTAATCTTAATAGGTAATAGGAAGATAGAAGTAGGAAGAGTCATGCAACTGTAGAAGTGCCTCCCTTGTGCCACCATAGCTTTGCAAAGGAATAAGTAATACGCAGAAATGAAGAGTTTTTATAGGAGGACACTATTGTATTACTGACAGTATTTATCTTTCGTTTTTATTTTTTTTTTATTTTATTTTATTTTTTTTTAAAGATTTTATTTATTTATTTGAGAGAGAGAATGAGATAGAGAGAGAGCATGAGACGGGGGAGGGCCAGAGGGAGAAGCAGACTCCCCGCCGAGCAGGGAGCCCGATGCGGGACTCGATCCAGGGACTCCAGGATCATGACCTGAGCCGAAGGCAGTCGCTTAACCAACTGAGCCACCCAGGTGCCCTATCTTTCGTTTTTAAAGCAAAGTTCTTCTACCTTCATGCAGCCATCCCAGCTTCTGGAAGCCCCATCACCCACAATTCTCTCTTATGAGTGCCCACGATTCTCTCTCAGTTATAAATTTCAGATTCTCTTCCAAACTAATCAAAATCAAGTTGCAAATTGCTGATAGCCGGCGCTCAGTAAATATTTGATGTATTGAAAAGAAGCTAAGAAGCAACTGCCTGATTGTTGAAAGATGGAAGCAGTCGAAGATGGCTGAAAATTTGGCTCATGTCTTCAGATTGCTGAAACTTAGTATATTCTAAAGTCTTTAGGGATAAAATCTGCTCCTTACTCGTTGTTTTTCTGGTAGATATCACGGTCTCTAAATAAATAAATAAATAAATAAATAAATAAATACATACATACATACATACATACATACATACAAGAGTATGGAATGTAGGGGTGCCTGGGTGGCTCAGTCACTTGAGCATCTGACTCTTGATTTTGGCTCAGGTCATGATCTCAGGATCATGGGATCAAGGCCCAGGTTGGGCTCTGTACATCGCATGGAGTCTGCTTGTGATTCTCCCTCTTAAAAAAAAAAAAAAAGAGAGAGAGAGAAAGATTCTCCCTCTCCCTCTGCCCGGCCCCTCACTCGTGCCTGTGTGCACACACACACACATACTCTCTCTCTCTCTCTCTTAAATAAATAAATAAAATCTTTAAGACAAAAAGTGTAGAATGTATACAAAATAGGCATCTGAATCATTATTCCATTGCTGGAGATGCCCTCTTAACCAGGTTCCCTCGCATGGGCAGTCTGAACCTAAACTTACTCCTAATTAAGTCTCTACAGCTTTCTGGAGCCTACATTGGACTTTCTGTGACCACACCATTAACTCACTTGAACTGGAATTATTCCCATCCTTAATGGAGTCCTTTTTGCTTATGCTCAAATATACAAGGACATTTAATTATCCAGTGAGATTACCTATGCAAAGAGCCCAGATACGTAATAGGCATTTCCTGAATGCTAGTTTCCGTCATGTTATCTCCACTAAAAGGAAAACACAGCCAGTTGTTTTTCATTTTCATAAACAATAGACAATAAAGATAAAGATTTAATCTTTTATGGAAATAATGTTAGATTAAAGAAAGAGTTGTATACTTAGACCATAGGCATGATCAAACAACCAAAAGGACAGGTTTTAGATAATTTTAAGAACAGGAGTGGCCGTCATCTTGCTTAGAATCTGAAAACTAGCACTCCACAATAGTAACATGGATTAAGGATCTCGTTGTATTAAGAGCACTGAATGAAGGAATAGCAACATGTTATTTTTTTCAAAGAAGAATTGCCAGTATAAAGATAGCCATGATCAAAAAAAAAAATTCAAATGCAGAAATAACAGAGTGAACAAAATCTCATAGCCAATAATTTGTGGTACTATGGTTACACTTAGTCATAAATTATTATTAAGCTTATATAAGTAGAATGATGTATTTCTTCCAAAGTCTTAACAATAATTTGCTAATAATGAACTTATTTTCCAAAATGTCCTAATACTATTCATACCCTCCAAAGAATTTAGTCCAGCAACTGTGAGTCAGAAATATATATCTTCTTACTTTAGCTGCTAATGTTCTATTTGAATCTAAGGTTATCATATAAGTAATATGTGATAACTTCTTCCCCAAGCATTCATTTAAACATTGTTTTTGTGTAAAAAAAGTCACTTTTATTTTCATCATTAAAAAATAGTGCCTTTCTGCTTAACCTCCTATTTCAGTTCCTATGATAGGTTGAACATGCCTGTTAAATTTCTTTTTCCTACTTGACTAGAACTTCTTGGGAGCATAGATTGTGCATTATTCATTAAAAGTTCCTGGTAAGGGGGGGCGCCTGGGTGGCTCAGTTGGTTAAGCGACTGCCTTCGGCTCAGGTCATGATCCGGGAGTCCCTGGATCGAGTCCCGCATCGGGCTCCCTGCTCGGCAGGGAGTCTGCTTCTCCCTCTGACCCTCCCCCCTCTCATGTGCTTGCTCTCTCTCATTCTCTCTCTCTCAAATAAATAAATAAAATCTTTAAAAAAAAA
>NW_027792721.1:0-286 GCF_054177405.1 Leptonychotes weddellii | reverse complement strand
GCGAGCCGCGAATGGAGCCGCCACGGCCTCGCTCTGCCGTCCGGGCCCCGGGCACAGCCCGGAGCACAGCAAGCCCCACCGAGAGTTGGAGGGAGCAGCGGCCGGGGAACGGCTACTTCCCTGCGGGCGCTGGGTCCATGCCGCAGACCCGAGGCCTCCACACGCCCCACGCCAGGCAGCCCGGTGCCACACGCCGGTGGCCACTCTGTCAACTAGTCCTGCTCCCCCACCAGGGGCTCCCGTCCCAGCAACGACGACACGCATGTGGTGAGCATGACTTGCGATC
>NW_027792720.1:0-286 GCF_054177405.1 Leptonychotes weddellii | reverse complement strand
TGTTAGATGAAGAAATCAAGAATCAAACCTAGGTAGACTGGGTCTGAAGTCTGTGATCTTAACTGCAATGCTCTACCGCATTACATATTATCTTTCATTAATTGCCAGGCACCAATGTTTTCACTTTTAACCACTATACTATCCTTCATTGTACAACATGATTCTGCTTTGTTAAAAATATAATATGCTGATTGAGGGGTTGTGGTGGATTAAAATGTCATGTTACTTTCTTTTTTTGGTTGTTGGTCCTTCCACAAGAAGTGAGATCAACCACCTTTCCTTTTGA
>NW_027792719.1:0-286 GCF_054177405.1 Leptonychotes weddellii | reverse complement strand
GTGGGAAGCAGATCATCAGACGAACCAAATTCCAAGGAGAGATTTGTTCTTCCATAGAGGACTGTGACAGATCTCCTGGATGTCACTGTCGCTCGCTCTGACCGGCTGCACGGTGTTTCTCATCTGGCCGGAGGAGCTCTGAAAGCCCAGGTCACCCCACAGTCTTACCCTTCTCCATAAGTGGCAGCACTCACAGCCCTGAGGCCAACACCTGGGCACCGTCCTCCCTCCTTCCTTCCACACTCCGCTTCTCAGCCAGCAGCGCGTCCTGCCAGCTCCACGGCCT
>NW_027792718.1:0-286 GCF_054177405.1 Leptonychotes weddellii | reverse complement strand
GGATGTGGGAGGAGCTGGTGGATGTGGGAGGGGCTGAGGGATGTGGGAGGAGCTGGTGGATGTGGGAGGGGCTGGGGGGATGTGGGCACTGATGGGTGCTGGCTGCAGCAGCCTCTCATGCTTCCTGGAGCTCATATCCACCCAGGAATTTTCAAGGTGGCCTCGGGAAGTGTGGTACCTGGTCAGAGGCCGGCATCAGTGGAAACCACTGGGGTCCCGGAGCGCAGCAGGGAAATGAAATAATCCCTTCCTGGCAGCCGGTGAAGGGGGCACTTCTCCAGCCTGG
>NW_027792717.1:0-286 GCF_054177405.1 Leptonychotes weddellii | reverse complement strand
GAAGCCTGCTTCTCCCTCTCCCACTCCCCCTGCTTGTGTTCCCTCTCTCGCTGTGTCTCTCTCTGTCAAATAAATAAATAAAATCTTTAAATAAATAAATAAATAAAATCTTTAAAAAATAAATAAATAAAATAAAACTTCATGAATCAGTGCACATCAGAGAGCATCAAGCTGAGGAGCCCACGAGACTCACTTGGGAGCTTGCTGGAGGCCTTCAGATGGAGGATCATCAGATGACCAACTAGTCCCAGTTTACCCAGAACTTTCTTGGTTTTAGCACTGGTCT
>NW_027792716.1:0-286 GCF_054177405.1 Leptonychotes weddellii | reverse complement strand
CCTTTTTAGTGCCGACTTTTTATGTGAAGGAGACTTAAAATTCCTGTTGCTAAAACTATGAAAAATACAAAAACAAAAACATTCCTTGTGCCTTAGCCTCTCTTACTGAGGTTGGTCTCAAGATAGCCTGTGGTTGGGCGCCTGGGTGGCTCAGTTGGTTAAGCGACTGCCTTCGGCTCAGGTCATGATCCTGGAGTCCTGGGATCGAGTCCCGCATCGGACTCCCTGCTCGGCAGGGAGTCTGCTTCTCCCTCTGACCCTCCTCCCTCTCATGCTCTCTGTCTCT
>NW_027792715.1:0-286 GCF_054177405.1 Leptonychotes weddellii | reverse complement strand
TGCACGGGTCTTTGCTTCTCCTTCTCCACCCTAGCTGGATAATCCTTGCCACCTGTGACTTTTATTGAGCTGTTTGTTAGTCGATGACTCAGGCATATTAACACTTTCATAGGAGTGTCTTGAGAAATAAAAGGATTTTGATGTCCAAAAGAATGAATCATTTTTTTTTTTTTAAAGATTTTATTTATTTTTTGACAGAGAGAGAGGGAACACAAGCAGGGGGAGTGGGAGAGGGAGAAGCAGGCTTCCCGCAGAGCAGGGAGCCCGATGCGGGGCTCGATCCCAG
>NW_027792714.1:0-286 GCF_054177405.1 Leptonychotes weddellii | reverse complement strand
AGGTGGGAGTCCGACGGGCCGTGGCCAAGGGTGGGCGGTCAGTCCCAGGTCCCCTCAGGTATCTGCCCTGGTCTCCCATCAGGCCTAAGAAGACCTGCAAAATAGGCATTGAGAGGCCAGGGGCACTACTAACCAGCCGTTTGGTGTCAGCCTTAGCAAGACCCCAAACCAAGCCCCTGCCTTCAGAGGAGGGAAGACTGGAGATGTGGGACCTCAGCGATGTGAGTGCTGAGCAGAACCTGCGGGAACATGGAGTCTGGGACCCACTGCCTTGGGCCAAAGGCTT
>NW_027792713.1:0-286 GCF_054177405.1 Leptonychotes weddellii | reverse complement strand
TCTGAGCCGGGCCACCACACGCCCCCACAGAGGCTGTGATGAGGGTCCTCTCTTGCCTCTGCCCACACCGTGGCGCTGCCTGACCCTGGGACAAAGTCCTGGGCTTTAAAACCGGGAAACTGAGGCCAGGGGCCTAGGTCCCAGAGCTGAGCCTGGCCCTGCCCCTCCCCTAGGGGCTCCCAAAGCTGCAACCCCGCCTCCCCCCTGCTCCCTGCACACATTCACCCAGGGGCTCAGCTGAGGAGGGACCACGCCAGCCCTTCCTTCAGGGAAGCCAGGATGCAAG
>NW_027792712.1:0-286 GCF_054177405.1 Leptonychotes weddellii | reverse complement strand
TATAATTCTATTTTAATTCCAGTATAATTACAAAAAATCCTAAAATGGATATGGAATCACACAAGACCCCAAATAGCCAAAGCAATGTGGAAAAAGGAAAGCAAAGCCGGAGGCTGGAGGCATCACCATTCCAGACTTAAGCTATCTTACAAAGCTGTCGTGATCAAGACAGCATGGTACTGGCACAAAAACAGACACATAGATCAACGGAACAGAACAGAGAGCCCAGAAATAAACCCATGATGACGTGGTCAGTTAATTTGCGACAAAGCAGGAAAGAATATGC
>NW_027792711.1:0-3230 GCF_054177405.1 Leptonychotes weddellii | reverse complement strand
CCATTTTAATCAGGACAACATGTAAAAGATTTTATTGTGCCTCTGAAGGGCATGTTTGGCTGTTGATTTTTGTTCTGAACTCTGAGTAGTAATAAGTTTCCGGTTACTATATTATAGTGGTTTCGGGTATGTTTTTCTGTCTTCACAAACAAAAAAGTTTATTTTCCTTTCTCTTACTTGATGCCAGAAGAATGACAGGAGTTGGATTTTAACCGAGAGGCTTTTCCCCCTCACCATTATGTTGTCACACAGACTTGTTATGTTCTGGGTCTATTATCTTTTCTGGTAGAAGAGTCATTTATAGTTGGAGATCAGAAAATCTGCATACCAAATCCCTTACATATGTAAGAAGCTATAATTTGTTCAGAAATCAGTGTTTATAGGTATTTTGAGACCATTTAAGATCTTACCCCAGGGGTGCCTGGTTGGCTCAGTGGGGGGAGCATGTGACTCTTGATCTTGGGGTTCTGAGTTCAAGCCCCATGTTGGACATAGAGATAACTTAAGTAAATAAATAAATCTTTAAAAAAAAAACACACACATACTCCTGTTCTGGTAGCCTCGCACTTTATTTCAATCTCAATAAACCTACAATGATTTTTACAAAAAAAAAAAAAGTTTTATTTCCTATATGTCATATAGAGTGACCAACTCATCCCAGTTTGTGTGGGATTTTCCTGCTCTGGCACTAAAAATCCTGCATATACTAGGGTGCCTCTCAGTCCTGGACAAACTGGGACTTCTGGTCACCCTGTACACATTCCTTACAATGACCTTATGAGATCCAGCCTATAATCACCCTCAGTTTGCAGGAATCGAAGGTCAGAAGGCAGGGGAACGTATCCAAGATTGCATGTTTGCTAATACACGTGGGGCTGAGATACGAAACAGAGCGCTCCGACACAGGCAAGACACACATCCTTGGCTAAAATGCAGCATTTTCACTGCACAGTTCCAGATGATAAAAACAAAAAAAGGAGATTGGTAGAAAATTGTGGTGGGATCCAAATTCAAGGAGTTTACCTGTGGATGCTGGAGAGTCACTGATGGTTTCCAAATAGTAGAACATGGTGGAAACTTTCCTGATTAACTTCATATTGACGACACCAAAGAAGTAGTTCAAACCAACAATTTGTCCATTCACTCTTCCTATCTCTAAAAATCTGCAACCTCACCCTCCCCCGCCCCTTGTGGCTACTTCTCCCAAACAATAAACAAAACAAAGAAGGCATTTTGAAGATGGAAAAAAAAATGTTCTTCTGTCCAAAATCCACTTCAGGATTTTTTTTTTCTTTACTTCTTAGAATTTTCCCCATGTTTCTCTCTATAGCAGAAACTAGAAATACTTGGAAGGCCATAAGCAGTTTCCCTAAACACACTTCTTTTATAGTTTATCATGCCTCAAATCTCATTTTCTTAGAGAAATAACAGGTAGAAGAAGTGCTGGATCTAGGCTTTCCTCTGAGAGATGAGAACAGAAGCAGGCAAATAAATTGTCGTGTGGCATGATTTAGAGTCTGTGTGTGCATGCATCTTTTGTCATTTTACCAATTTCCTGTGAGTCTGCTTATTCCCTTTCATTGCCTTTTATTCTAAACCACACTGTTATGTGGTTTATTTGAGAGGGGGAGTAAGTGGGATCTATGCATCCTATCTGTTGAGATGTATGCCACCTCAGATCAGCATAATTCCATGGTCTGGTGCAAGACAGCCAGGCAGAGAAGAGTCCATTCAAAGGGAAGTTGGCAATTTTCATGATGTGCCTCTCCCTGACTGATTTAAGGAGTAATACTATGCAGAAACCTGAAACAGCGAGCCTTTGTGCTGGGAACATCCATTTAACTGCATTCCATAATGTTTCCTGCCAAGTCAACAGGTTCACACATTCTCAGGCTCTTGCTTGTTGGAAATTGAAATCATTCCCTTTACAAAAACAACCTATCCTTCTCTGTGAGGTCTCATCCACTTGGTCAGAACTCCTTTCCCGGGGTTTATTTGATGATAAATTATATCAAGAAATTAAACAGAAACCCCATTAGTAATGTTGACAATATTCCCCCCACACACATGAAATATTTAATGAAAACCAGGAGCTGGGGAGTTGAATTTGCACACAAAGAACCTGTGTAAGATGGATGTTCTTTGAATGCAGTTGCGAGCTTTTTTCCCCCAAAGATCTTTGCAAATACCCAAGAGCTGTCCCTTATTTTGCTTTTGGTGACATGGAAACATCCATTTAGTAATTTCCTGCCTCAGTTGTTCCCACGCAAAATGGGATATCCAGAGGGGATTTTAAAAGTCTTGGGACATTCTAAATATGGAAGCAGAAGGGTAGAACCAGCCCAAATGGTTGGTACCATTTGCAAAAGAGTTGCAAGTGTGAACGGCCAAAAGAACCCTTACATTTCAGTGGATGAGTGAGCTTGCTCACATTCAAAAGAAGGTGGTTTCTGCTAAATGCCAAGTACATGCAGCTGAAGGAGTAGTTGAGGGTCCTTTTTAGATATATCTCACCCTCTCTAAGTCAGTTGGACCATACCATAGAGATAAACAGGAACACTCTTCTATACTGATTCTCTACCCTGACTGTACATGAAAATCACCTGTGGACATTCAGAAAGCCCTGTTTCTGATCACAGCAGACCAAGTAATTAACATTTGGTTATGGGAGAATCCAGACATCTGCATTTTTTTGGGGGGGGGGGTATACAGTACTAAGAGCCTTGACAAATGCTTAGGGTTATGTAATCGCCAACATAATCAAGATAGGGTGCTACCAGACAAACAAGCTTCTCCATGCTGCCACTTTGGAGTCACAACCCCCTTCCTTCCCTTAGGCCCTGATGAGCACTGATTTGTTCTTTGTCCCTATGGTTTTTTCTTTTCCAGAATGTCAAATAAATGGAATCATATGATAGGTAGGCTTTTCAGTCTGGCTTCTTCCGCTTAGCCTCATATACCCACTTGCTGCAAGTATCCATAGTTCATTCCTTTTTTTTATTTTTTAATTTTTTTTTATTCTTATATTATCCCCATACATTGCATCATTAGTTTTTGATGTAGTGTTCCATGATTCATTGTTTGTGCATAACACCCAGTGCTCCATGCAGAATGTGCTCTCCTCAATACCCATCACCAGGCTAACCCATCCTCCCACCCCCCTCCCCTCTAGAACCCTCAGTTTGTTTTTCAGAGTCCATCATCTCTCATGGCTCATCTACCCCTCTGAT
>NW_027792710.1:0-286 GCF_054177405.1 Leptonychotes weddellii | reverse complement strand
GGGTTTGAATATGATCAGTAGCTTTATCATATAAAGCATGTTTTTTTCTCTTTGTAGTATGAGGCTGTTTCCTCCTAACACCTGATATTTTTTTTTTTTAAAGATTTTATTTATTTATTTGAGACAGAGAGAATGAGAGACAGAGAGCATGAGAGGGAGGAGGGTCAGAGGGAGAAGCAGACTCCCTGCCGAGCAGGGAACCCGATGAGGGACTCGATCCCGGGACTCCAGGATCATGACCTGAGCCGAAGGCAGTCGCTTAACCAACTGAGCCACCCAGGCGCCC
>NW_027792709.1:0-286 GCF_054177405.1 Leptonychotes weddellii | reverse complement strand
TAGGAATTTAGAACTTTGTCAAAATTTTCATGCAACTAATTTTTAACATGAAATGAAGCATGATTGCTAGACTTGAATATTTGGGAGGTAATTACTGATGTAAAGTCTCTAACTTCATTAAAATAGTAACAGCTAGATTATGATCTTAGTCAAATACATTATTCCAGAAGCAAAGATAAAATATCACAATTTCTCTAGCCTTTGGAGATGTATCTTGAAAGAAGTTGCTGTGGCCGATGTCAAAGAGGTTACTGCCTATGTTCTCCTCTAGGATTTTGATGGATTC
>NW_027792708.1:0-286 GCF_054177405.1 Leptonychotes weddellii | reverse complement strand
ATCATGGAACACTAAATCAAAAACTAATGATGTAACGTATGGTGATTAACATAACATAATAAAATAAAATAAATAAATAAAAATAGGTCAATGGAAAAGACTAGAAAGCCCAGCAATAAACCCACAATATGATCAGTTAATATCAAATGTTATATATTATCATATATCATACAGTCAATGTGTGACAAAAAAGGAAAGAACATACAATGAGGAAAAAACAGTCTTTTTAATAATAGTGCTGGGAAAACTGAACAGCTATATGTAAAAGAATGCAACTAGAGCACCT
>NW_027792707.1:0-286 GCF_054177405.1 Leptonychotes weddellii | reverse complement strand
TCCTTCTCCAAGCCATTATCCTTACTTGTCTGAATTACTGAAATAATCTTACAGCTCCTCCTATGTTTGCCTTTCCCTTCATGCTTTCTATGAAACACAGCAGATGAATTGATCATTTTTAAGTGGAATTCAATTTATCTCATTCGTCTGCTCAAAGTACTATATTACTTTCACTCAGCATAAAAGTCAAATTTCTTGGACTGCAAGGTTGGTTCAATATCTGCAAATCAATCAGTGTGATACAATACATTAACAAAAGAAAGAACAAGAATCATATGATCCTCTC
>NW_027792706.1:0-286 GCF_054177405.1 Leptonychotes weddellii | reverse complement strand
CTGGAGCAGGGCTCGCACCCAGGCCTGGGCAGAAGCAGGGTGGCCTCTCGGAACCCCCGGGTCTCCTTGAAATGCAGGTTCCAAGCTCCCACCCATTTGCAGCCTTAGGATCCTTGTGCCAGGGTCTGGGAGTCCCAGGGGGTTGGGGGCGGGGAGCAGAGCCCACACTAGGGAGCCCCCGGAGAGGGAGCAGCTAGAGGACTGCCAGGGTCTTCTCCAAGCTTGGCCTTCCCAGAGCCTGAAATCCCACGCCTGCACGGAGCCCCGGCCACACGGGACCTCCGGG
>NW_027792705.1:0-286 GCF_054177405.1 Leptonychotes weddellii | reverse complement strand
TTTTGGGGCTCTCCTTTATAATTTAGATAAAATATTTATGATTCATAATTCAAGATTTAGAGTACACCTTTTAATCCTTAACTGTGAAAGATGAGGAACTTTGTACATGTAGTTTCTTAACCACAATCCCTTCAATTTCCTCTTTTTTTTAATTTTTAAAATGTTTTAATTACAAAAGTAACAAAACTCAATTTTTTTTGATGTAGTGTTCCATGATTCATTGTTTGCATATAACACCCAGTGCTCCATTCAATATGTGCCCTCTTTAATACCCATCACCAGGCTA
>NW_027792704.1:0-286 GCF_054177405.1 Leptonychotes weddellii | reverse complement strand
GAAGCTTTTTATCTTGATATGAAGTCCCAATAGTTCATTTTTGCGCTTGCTTCCCTTGCCTTTGGAGATGTGTCTAACAAGAAGTTGCTGTGGCTGAGGTCACAGAGGTTGCTGCCTGTGTCCTCCTTTAGGATTTTGATGGATTCCTCCTCACATTTAGGTCTTTTATCCATTTTGAGTTTATCAGTTTCATTCTTCTGCATGTGACTGTCCAATTTTCCCAACACCATTTGTTGAAGAGACTGTCTTTTTTCCATCAGATATTCTTTCCTGCTTTGTCAAAGAT
>NW_027792703.1:0-286 GCF_054177405.1 Leptonychotes weddellii | reverse complement strand
CATTTCGTATTTTGATGAAATGATGACAGTGGCTGTCATTTGTGAGGACTTACTGTTTGTCAGATGCTGCTCTGAGTTTCACATGCATTACCTCACGAGAAGCATCACCACAATCTGCGCAGAAGGTGCAGCTGGTGTCACAAGCTCCAAATGGGAGCGCTGAGCCTGGGCATGGTTAAGTAACACACCCAAGATCCAACAGTTCGAAAGCTTTGCAGCTGGGACTCAAACCCACATCCCTTTTCCTTCAGAGCCCTCCTTCCTAACCTATTTCCATCAGTTGTTG
>NW_027792702.1:0-286 GCF_054177405.1 Leptonychotes weddellii | reverse complement strand
TCATGACCTGAGCCGAAGGCAGTCGCTTAACCAACTAAGCCACCCAGGCGCCCTGTCTAACACTTTTTTAACTTACCGAGAATAAAAGCCCACATTGTGTCAATTCCTCAAAAGTTCTTCAGGATTTCCCCCATTGCCTTAATTCTCAGACCTCATTTCTTTTATTTATTTATTTATTTATTTATTTATTTATTTATTTTTTATTCTTATGTTAATCCCCATACATTACATCATTAGTTCTAGATGAAGTGTTCCATGATTCATTGTTCGTGCACAACACCCAGTG
>NW_027792701.1:0-286 GCF_054177405.1 Leptonychotes weddellii | reverse complement strand
CTACACTCTGGAAAAGCTGCCCTGTGTTATTTTCCCAAGAAGATCTTGGCTGTCCTGCTTCCTGGCCTGTGATCAAGCTATTAAAACAAATTCCTTTGTACTTCTAGCTTTCTTCCCTTTTCTTTCGGGCAGTTGGAGATAGCCATCAGAGCCCAGAGTTCAGTTCTCATGGCTTCTTTGCTTACCCATTGTATGACTTTAGGCAACTTTCAATTTACTGAAACTCTGAGCTGTAGTTTTTCCATCCGTAAAGTGGGGAAAATAGCAAGTGCCTCAGGGGTTATTG
>NW_027792700.1:0-3230 GCF_054177405.1 Leptonychotes weddellii | reverse complement strand
GTTAATCCCCATACATTACATCATTAGTTTTAGATGAAGTGTTCCATGATTCATTGTTTGTGCATAACACCCAGTGCTCCATGCAGAATGTGCCCTCCTCAATACCCACCACCAGGCTAACCCATCCTCCCACCCCCCTCCCCTCTAGAACCCTGTTTGTTTTTCAGAGTCCATCCTCTCTCATGGTTCGTCTACCCCTCTGATTTCCCCCGCTTCATTCTTCCCCTCCCGCTACTTCTTCTTTTTTTTTTCTTAACATGTATTGCATTAAGAGTGGGACATTTTTATAAAGAGCGTCATCTATCCTTTGCCACGGATGGCCGGGACAGTCATGGTGTCCTGGCACCCTCTCAGGTGTTTGGAGAGATTATTTCATTCCTTTCTCAACCAGAAGGAGATATGTTGCTTCCTTTTACAGAGGGCTGAAATCGAGGTTCTGGTGGATAAAGTGACTTCCCAAATTACACAACCTACAGGTGCTCCCACTGAGATGTGAATTCGTGCTGGTCTGACTCTTGAGCCCCATAAGGAAGCAGAGGCACTTCTATGTCCTTAGCCATGACGCATTGATCTCATTCACTAACTCCTTCCTTCCACAAATGTCTCTTGAGCACCTACTATGTGCCAGGCACTATCCTGGGCACTGGGGATACAACGGGTGAGAGCGTCTGTCATGAACAACTGGTGTTTTTGCTCTGCTCAGCACCTCCCCTTCCAGAGACAATTCCCTGCAGCTCCTTTTGGAAACCGCTTCTTCCCGGCTCCGCATATGGGACTCTGGCCTGAGCAGCCAATCCCAGGAGTCCACCCCCGGCCACAGTGATTGGTCGAGGCACAAGCACGTGACTCGTGTCTGGCCAATCAAATGGCTTTCCTGGGATTTTAATGGGGCTGGTAGGGAAGAAGCAGCTACAGTTCTAGATTCCTGGTGGGATCTGGCTGCGAGAGACCGAGGAGACGGAGGGCTGCCGGGTCTCGGTCCTTGACTCCCGGCATCCCTGCGTCCAGTCTCACATCTGCCCTTTCTGTGGTGGGATGGAATGACTATCCCTTCACATCTCCCCTTTGATTCATTTCAGTTTGAGATGGCTTTCTGTCACTTACGCCCTAAGAGTCCTGACTCTCGCACAGCCTAGGTAACTGCCCTGACCGACACATGGAAAAGGCCTGGAGTGGAGTGCTAAAGCCCTCTGTATCAGCAAGGTGTCAGCCCGCGGCTTTGGGGGGGGTGGGTGTTCACGGGTGCCGGGAGTGGGCAGGGGTGGGGGTGGCGGTGCTGGGCATTAGATAGTTAACAGTCTGGGCTTTTAGAGATGAAAGGGCTCGCATTCAAATCCCAGCTCTTGTCCCAGACAAGCTGTGTGATATTGGGAAAGTCACTTAATCTCTCTGAGCCCATTACTATGAATACTGGTAGGAATGGCAAGAGCACTGTGAGATGGTGTGTGACCCAGCCAAACTTCCTGCAGGTGACGAGTGTCTCAAAGATCCCTGTCTTCTCCCTTGTGCTGGCACCTTGCCCCAGTCACCCTTCCTGTAACATTCATTCAGCAGCACTGATAGCAAGTATTCTCTACTTGTGAGGCCCTGGGGGATATAATAGTGTCGAATATAGTGGACATCATCCCTGTTCTTTGGGAGCTTACACTTGAGTGGCTGGACCTAAATGAGCAATGATAAAGCTGCCCTAAGACAGAAGATGCTCAGGGTGCTGTGGGGCACTTGTGAGAGAAATCTGATCTAGCACTGATAGTTCAAGGAAGGATTGCAAGGGAAAGTGAGGCGTAGATGGCAGCATGAACAAGGTGTACAAATCGGCCAGGGAAAGAGGGAATTGAGGTAAAGAGGTGCTCCCAGTAGGGAACCCAGTGTAGGCAGAGGCTTGAAAGTAAGACGAGCCAGGGCTCCTTGTAGAGAAGGGGCAGTGATTTAGCATGGCTAGGGTACATGGCAGGAATGATCAGAAATGAGAAAAGTAAGTAGGGAAGGTTATGCCGAGTCTGGGGTCTCATGCCAAGAGGGTAGGACTTCATCTTTAGGACTGTGGGATCCTTTTGAAGAGTTTATACAAAACTATTCCAGGGGACAATTCTTGGGGAGCCCAAGCTCCCATTTTCCAGCTGGAAAAACTGAGTTCCTGAGAAGACAAGTGACTTGTCCAATGCCACAAAGCCAGTGAACAGAGCTGCCTGGAACCAGAGCCTGGTTCTCTGGATCTCAAACTGGTGTTTTTTTCTGTCCCTGGAGTTCTCCGCTCCAAAGCCCCACCTGGACCAAATCCGGCCCTTGCAGCTCTTCTGAACTTGGGAAATCTCTGATTCCTCACGTACACACAGCCACACTGTCTCAGGAAGCTCGCAATAAATTTTTTTTTTCAGGCAACGCCTTGCTCCCATCCCTGCAAAACAATGTATTTATTATTGCTAAGCCTTTTCCATCTTGGAGGAGAAAATGCATACCACATGACTCCCCAAAGCCGAGCGGTCCCGGTTTACAAATACAGTACGTTAATAGCTTTGTAAACATTTATTCAGGATGACAGCTGAGGGAAACATGTGGCATTAATTAGAAAGCTCAGCAACGCGGCCTATTAAGAGGGAGGTTAAATCTGAATTAGTTGGCTTTGCTGAAACAAGAGGCTCTGGGGAGCCAAACTTCTCTCTAATATGTTCTGACTCTGTTGATGTGGGGTGTGTTGAGGCGCACGGGGGTCTCGGTTTGTACGGAGGAAGCCTGTGTCTTGGCAAGATGGTCACTGAGTCATTGGGCTGCGAAAGTGTCACGGTTGGCCTCCCCGAGGGTCTGTCCCCTGGGTGCTGCGACTTGTCATGGTGTCAGATGGTGGGCGTGTCAAGCCATGGGGTGCCAAGAGCTTGCAGCCCATCAAGGGACCAGGATGCACTTCCCCAAGACCGCTGGCTTGGTGGGGGGGAATGGCTTTCTGGGCTGGGAGTTGCTTCTTTCTCGGTTTTGCTATTGTCTGTCCTCTGTGCTTGCCTGGTATGGTGCTTCCATCATGACATCCCGGGTTGTCTCTGCTTCGTGGTACCCAGGAGGCTCTCTAGTAGACTGGATGCTCAGGGCGCCCAAAAGCCGGCCCTGCTCCCCGCTTTCTGCTGGTCCCGTGGGGCTTGACTTAAAGCTGACGCCCGAGGGGCTATTTCTTCTCAGCCTCCTGTTCCTGAAAGCTTGCATATGTAGATGGTTGAGCTTACTCCCGATTGTTCACA
>NW_027792699.1:0-286 GCF_054177405.1 Leptonychotes weddellii | reverse complement strand
CTTAAATGGGAAGTGTTCCTGTGGGTGGGATTGTGGGTGTGGTAGCAAGTCGTCTTTGACCTTGCAGACAAGAGCAATACCTAAACATTCTTTTTTTTTTTTATTCTTATGTTAATCCCCATACATTACATCATTAGTTCTAGATGAAGTGTTCCATGATTCATTGTTTGTGCATAACACCCAGTGCTCCATGCAGAACGTGCCCTCCTCAATACCCACCACCAGGCCAACCCATCCTCCCACCCCCCTCCCCTCTAGAACCCCCAGCCTGTTTTTCAGAGTCCAT
>NW_027792698.1:0-286 GCF_054177405.1 Leptonychotes weddellii | reverse complement strand
CGACGATGTGAAATCCTACAGTAGGCCAGCTGTTGGAGGGTAATCTCGGACCTGGGACTAGCATCAAGGCTTTTGTTCCTACTACTAAATACTTAGTGATCGCTGTGATCCAAGTGCCGATCTAACAGTACCACAAGTACTACTTTATTTAGTTTCAAACAGCCCCCTGAAGTAGGTGCTCCATTTTATTTATTTATTTATTTATTTTTATTTTATTATGTTATGTTAGTCACCATACATTACATCATTAGTTTTTGATGTAGTGTTCCATGATTCATTGTTTGCT
>NW_027792697.1:0-286 GCF_054177405.1 Leptonychotes weddellii | reverse complement strand
AGAGAAGGACACCAACCACACGCTAGAGGGAGAAGCCTCAGGGGAAACCAACCCTGCCGACACCTTGGTCTCAGACTTCTAGTTTCAAGAATGGTGAGAAAATAAATTTCTGCTGTTTAGGCCCTCCCAGTCTGTGATGTTTCGTATGACAACCCTAGCAAAATAATATAAAGGTCTTGGTTTTTGTTTCTTGATATTACTTTAATGCAGTTAAGTTTCTGCTGCACGCCTGTTCTGTGAGAAGCAGAGTTCCCGAAGCTGGCTTACAGGATAATAAAGAGACAGT
>NW_027792696.1:0-286 GCF_054177405.1 Leptonychotes weddellii | reverse complement strand
TGGCAGGGAAACTACTCCTCCAGGGGAATACAGAGGATTAACACCTACTACATTCTCCTAAGCTGTGCAGAGTAGAATTGGATTGGTAGAAGGCAGCCAGATAGCCTGGAAAACTGCATGTTGCCTCAGACCAGTTCTGCCTTTACATATACCCACAGCATGAGAAATGGATGTCTTGATACGGTGATTTTTTTTATTTTTTATTTATTTTTTTTATTTTTTTATTCTTATGTTAATCCCCATACATTACATCATTAGTTTTAGATGAAGTGTTCCATGATTCATT
>NW_027792695.1:0-286 GCF_054177405.1 Leptonychotes weddellii | reverse complement strand
TATGTTTTTGAGAAAAATATGCTCAAAATTGTATTTGGCAAAATATATTATCTGTAAAATGACTTTAATTATATAAATATTACATAGAATAAAAATTCAATAAAATATTACTGCTAACTCTGAGTAGATTCTATTTTTTTTAATTTTATTATGTTATGTTAGTCACCATACAATACAACATCATTAGTTTTTTTTTTTTAAAGATTTTATTTATTTATTTATTAGAGAGCGAGCGAGAGAGAAACAGCATGAGAGAAGAGAGGGTCAGAGGGAGAAGCAGGCTCCC
>NW_027792694.1:0-286 GCF_054177405.1 Leptonychotes weddellii | reverse complement strand
CGCACCTGCACCTCCATGTATACCTGCACCCGCACCCGCACCTGCACCCACACCTGCACCTCCGTCTATACCTCACTCACACCTGCGCCCACACCTGCACCTCCATCTATACCTGCACCTGCACCCACACGTGCACCTCCGTGTATACCTGCACCTGCACCCACACCTGCACCCAAACCTGCACCCACACCTGCACCTCCGTGTATACCTGCGCCTGCACCCACACCCGCACCTTCATCTATACCTGCACCCACACCTACATTTCCACTCTGCTTTCAGTAGGCTG
>NW_027792693.1:0-286 GCF_054177405.1 Leptonychotes weddellii | reverse complement strand
GGAGCCCGATGCGGGGCTCGATCCCAGGACCCTGGGATCATGACCTGAGCCGAAGGCAGATGCTTAACGACTGAGCCACCCAGGCGCCCCTGTCAGTCTGTTTTTTGACGAAATTTTTAATGTAGACTTGTGGAGGATGAAATAATATTTCTGAGTGGATTTCATGTTGTGAATATTAACAAAGAATTAATGCGTCTGGTTTTCCTCTCTCTTTTTTTCCCTACGATCATTTGTTTTGTTTCTTAAATTCCATACATGAGTGAGATCATGTGGTATTTGTCTTTCT
>NW_027792692.1:0-286 GCF_054177405.1 Leptonychotes weddellii | reverse complement strand
TCCACACACACACACACACACACACACACACACACACACACGCATGCACGCACACATACACACTCGCAGGTGTAAGCTTTGTTTTTGTTTTTTTTTTAAGATTTTATTTATTTATTTGACAGAGAGAGACAGCGAGAGAGGGAACACAAGCAGGGGGAGTGGGAGAGGGAGAAGCAGGCTCCTGGCTGAGCAGGGAGCCTGATGCGGGACTCGATCCCAGGACCCTGGGATCATGACCTGAGCCAAAGGCAGACGCTTAACCGACTGAGCCACCCAGGCGCCCCGC
>NW_027792691.1:0-286 GCF_054177405.1 Leptonychotes weddellii | reverse complement strand
GATATCTATCATATTGGGGCCTCAGCCAAAATAGAAGCAGAAAGAATCCCGGTCTAGTATCTTATTCCGTAAACAACAGAGAAAAAGGTAAAAGTGTGCATTTCAGTTATCTGGTGCTGCTTAACACCATGAAACCGAGTGGCTTAAAACAACACCGGTCTGTCCTCTCCCACGGATCGTGGGTCGGCTGCGTCACCCCCTCTGCGGGTCTCGCCGGGGTGTCACCGGGGTCGGCTGCGTCACCCCTCTGCGGGTCTCGCCGGGGTGTCACCGGGGTCGGCTGCGT
>NW_027792690.1:0-286 GCF_054177405.1 Leptonychotes weddellii | reverse complement strand
GTGTCTGGAGGGCACCCACCTCCTAGTGTGTTCTTTCCCTGACACCTCACATGGGGTCAGGGGGCAGGGAGCTTTCCCAGTCCTGTGGTATAAGGGCAGTAATCCTGTCATGAGACTGCACCCTCCTGACCTAAATGATTCCCTAAGGCTGGACCTCCTCGATCCATCACAGTGTCCTTAGGATTCAACCTGTGATGGTCGAGGTCATACACATTGAGCTGATATCAGCAACTGAAAGATAATTAGTTATTCCCTGCAGGTGGAAGGCTCCTCCCATCCAGCACCT
>NW_027792689.1:0-3230 GCF_054177405.1 Leptonychotes weddellii | reverse complement strand
TGCATGAGGTTCAGCTTGGCATTTATTGTATATTTTGCTCTTTACAGCTTCTGTGGATGTGGGATGCACTAATAACCCAGAGCACTCACGGGCTCTCTCCTTCGGTTGCCCACACTCACTTATACACACACCTCTCCCTCAGATCATAGTCCAATTTTCTAGCAAACAAATTTGCTGATCCAATATGAAATATATTATAGTTATATGTATTTTTAAATAATTCCTCCCTAAAGGAATCTACCTTTTATTACCATAAGAATTGACTTGAGTCTTTCCTACTAAGTAAAACTAGGTAATAGAAACAAACGTTAATGGAATAATGACATTTTTATGTTGGTAGCGCAGCATACAAACTGGGCATTCACAAATCACTTTCATATTTAAATACATTCCATTGAAGGATAGTGAGCCAACTCTGTGTCCAGCTCTCCGTTTTCACTCAGTGTCTAGATCACCAGCGAAATTCATCAAAAAGCACTCCTGAGAAAGGGCAGTGCACTTTTACAAAATTCAAATCTATGTAGTTTGACATATTTAAAAAGCAGAGGTAAACTGAAGTTGCTTAATTTTACTCAAAAGGCCCTCACTTTATGAAATAATCCACTGTTGGGCACCTGGGTGGCTCAGTTGGTTAAGCGACTGCCTTCGGCTCAGGTCATGGTCCTGGAGTCCCGGGATCGAGTCCCACATCGGGCTCCCTGCTCAGCGAGGAGCCTGCTTCTCCCTCTGACCCTCCCCCCTCTCATGTACTCTCTCTCATTCTCGCTCTCTCAAATAAATAAATAAATCTTAAAAAAAAAAAATAATTTGAAATAATCCACTGTTAAGAAAGAACAGTCTTTGTCTCCTTACATCATTCCCACCCTTTTTCAAAACTGGAGTTGCCCATTGTTTTCCATTCCTTTAGAAACATAGTAGAATGTTTACATGTGTGTAACAGTTAACAGAACCAGACCCGGAGAGAATAGGCAAGGGTGATGCCTTGAAGTCAAAAGCTTTCAGGCAAGAAAACTGAAAATCACATGTATGCTTATAATCTCTTCATAGATCCAAGCTCTGGGCCCGCTCTGCTGCAGGGGGGAAGGGCAAGCTCTGAGGGTTTGCTCCCCCCTCCCCCACCCAAGCTGTTTTCTAAACTTTCTGCAACGGTTACTAAACTCATACCTGTTCTGTGTTCTTGAGGCTTTAGCATTCTTTAAAAAGACTTAATTATCTAGAACCAAGACAGGAAAGAAGGATGGTAAGAGTTAAAATGAAAATCACATAGGCTACATTTAAGTCTTGTTTGACAGCCCTCAGTTAGATATTAGCTAATCAAACTGTATAGATTTTCCTTCCCCAAATATACTGCTGGTACTTTCACGGATGGGGATTTTAGAGCAGAGCTGGAAGACAGCCTACTGGCTCGATGCCCTTCACAGGGTCTCACATGAATAAAAGCTGAAAGAAATAGTAAAAATAAAGTAATAAGGTAAAAATAAAAATCTGAAAATCAAAGGAATAGTAAACTGATATGTAATTCATCCTGATACCCTCCGTGGGCTTGCATCTGGTTTGGCATCTGCACACACAAAAGCCTTCTTTTTGAGGAGGAAACAATTGCAGGCATTGAGGTGCAGAATCCAGAAAGAAGGGTCATGCTGAGTTCATGAAGCCTTGGAGCCCACTTGGCGTTGATGAAGTTGTCCTTTGATTTGAATTCATGCCAAAATACAACTGTTTCCATAAAGAATACTTTAAAAGTTATACCATGACAAGGGAAACTTACTTTTTAAAAACTCCTAGACATAAAGATGAGTCGAAGTGTTGGAAATCATAAACTCATGAACACCTGTTGCTATATTTTTATGTACATACATATGTCCCCTAAATACCATAAACTCCTCTGCACTAAAAGCTATCTCTGATGTTTCCTTGGATCCTCAGGGTCTAACACACTTCTGTCCACAGAGGAGACACTTCGTAAGTTGAAGAATTATGTACCCATTTAATTTTTTGAGTAGCTAGACTGTGCTGTGAATTGCTAGTCAGGTACTAAGATGAAGCAAAGGTGGATCCTATTTTCAAGGAACTATCAGGCTAGGAGGGTACGTATGACATGTACAATATATGTGAATATAAGATATATACAAGATGTATAAAGTAATAAGACAAACCGAAAAGAAGAAAGTGTTATAGTAAAGCTAGACAAAATTCGACTAGAAGTTCAAAGGAAGGAGTTCAGTAAATGGGAAAGGCTCATGAAGAAGTCAGGATTTAACAGTGATAGAAACCAATTGAGTTAGGGGTGGCTGGTTGGCTCAGTTGGTAAAGCATGTAACTCTCAATCATGAGGTGTTGCGTTCAAGCCCCATGCTGGGAGTGGAGCACCTTTAAAAAAAAAAAAAAAAGGAAAGAAATTGAGTCAATGATGTGACGTTATTTTGGAAACAAATATGATAATAAAAGGAATTTGGCATGAAAAGCATTAGGTTTCCTGGAATATAAAAATGGTTGAACTTGTTTCAAGGTATTTTCTTCATGTTCATTCATGCAATATTATCTATCTAATAACTGTGCTTTTCCTAGGGAAAAAAAACCCCTTCTAAAACACTAAATGATATCACAATTATTTAATCTAAAGATATGTTTTTAAGAGTGGATAAACCTTTGAGGTTACTACGTGTTTGGAAGATGAGCGAATGTACAAAAAAAAAAAAAAAGATGAGCAAAGCAGAATATAAGAATTTGGTGCTCTGAAGTCTATCAAACTTCTTCCCCTGATTGCTTTCTGGCCCAGTGTTATTCCCGATTGTACTCTGGTTTCCCCTTGTGCCCTCACTGACCACGGAAAGCCTGGGAGGATGTTATATATGACGTTATGCACAAACTAGAATGTTATATTGATGATAAAAGCAGTTTATTACTTTCGGTAAGTACCGAATCTCAGAGTGAGGGAGTCAGTGGATTAAGAAAGAATTAACTGATTCCCTCATTGCGTGTTTCGGTCTCAGGCTGAGCTCTAGAAAGAAGCACCAGGTCTAGGGCGGGTCAGGGGGGGCCACTGGCCCATGTGAAGGAGAAAACACATCTGCTGTCCTCAGTGATGACGGACCTCCTGTTTCACTCCTCAGTATCGTAGTTCGGGAGAACTTACACCTTATCCAGACAGGGCACTTCTGAGAATGGAAGCTGCTTTCTCAGAAACAATCAGGACAGTGGGGGTGAACCCAGCAGTCCTGGGTAAACTG
>NW_027792688.1:0-286 GCF_054177405.1 Leptonychotes weddellii | reverse complement strand
GGTCCAAGTGAAACACAAATACAAAATGGTTCACAATCTGATTCCTTCTAGAAAACCTTACAGGCAGCAAAGCATGGCTTTAGTGCTGAAATTCTAGCCATTTACTACCTGGATTACGTGGAACAAATCACTTGTAAAACTGGAGATGTGATATCTCTGAGAATTTTGAGAATAGGAAAAAATTTTGTAAAACTTTTATGCACTATTATCTAAACCTTTCTCTGGGAGCAAAGTTAGGAAGAATTCATTTATTGACAAAACTTTAATGTCATACATACCAGCAATT
>NW_027792687.1:0-286 GCF_054177405.1 Leptonychotes weddellii | reverse complement strand
TGGTTTGATCCCTATCCAGCTGAATTCCTGAGAGGAGACGAAATCCAGGTCTCCTACTCCTCCGCCATCTTGCTCCGCCCCCCGAACCACATCTTCTTTATCCATTCATCTGTTGAAGATTATCTCAGCTCCTTCCACAGTTTGGCTACTGTGGACATTGCTATTATGAATATTGGGGTGCATGTACCCCTTCTTTACACTAAATCTATATCTTTGGGGTAAATACCTAAGAGTGCAATTGCTGGGTCATAGGGTAACTCTATTTTTAACATCTTGGGGAACTTTC
>NW_027792686.1:0-286 GCF_054177405.1 Leptonychotes weddellii | reverse complement strand
CCTGCCTGCCTTCTTTGCATATGTAAGTGCCTTTTTGTTGCTTGCACATGTAAATAAGGTGGCTGGCTTTAGAATTCTTGGTAATGATATTTTTCACTCACAACTCTAAAGACATTAGTGTCTTGTTCTTTGGCAATTAGATTTGCTAAAGATAATTGGGAGTCCAGCTCCATCTCTCTCTCTCTGTTCCTCTCTCTCTCGTAGCTGCCTGGATGTTTATACCATTATTTCTTCATCCTTGAATTAAAAAAAAAAATCACTGATTCTAGTGATAGGTCTACATGTT
>NW_027792685.1:0-286 GCF_054177405.1 Leptonychotes weddellii | reverse complement strand
CGGCACCCCCAACACCGTGACGAACCTGCACGTGGCCGCGCCGTCGGGGCCCGAGGCCGCCGAGTGCCTGGTGTGCTCGGAGCTAGCGCTGCTGGTGCTGTTCTCGCCGTGCCAGCACCGCACGGTGTGCGAGGGTGAGTGCGGGTGTGTGTGTGTGCGTGCGCGAGGGTGAGTGTGGGGGGGTGTGCGCGTGCGCGAGTGCAGGTGTGTATGTGTGTGCGCGCACGAGGGTGAGTGCGGGCGTGTGAGGGTGTGTGTACGCGCGAGGCCGAGTGCGGGTGTGTGT
>NW_027792684.1:0-286 GCF_054177405.1 Leptonychotes weddellii | reverse complement strand
GCAAACAGAAATTAAATTTAACGAGCTAAAAAGAGATTTGAACCGTGAAATCAGAAGATCACAGGAACAGGGCCAGGTGGCTGGGCGCTCTGGGCTGTGGTCCCGACCCCCGCCTTTCTCTGCTTCCCCACGCTCCTCTCGGACCTCATCCGCACCAGTGGAGCGGACCCCTCCAGTCTTAGTTTGGCCGAATAAACACGTTTCTGCCTTTTCTTTCAGAAATTTGCCCAATATAACAAAAGGAAAATAAACCCAAACTCCACCTCGAAAAGAACTAGAGACATCT
>NW_027792683.1:0-286 GCF_054177405.1 Leptonychotes weddellii | reverse complement strand
TTCTCAGTCCCGTCCAGCTCGATCATAAATTTGTCAACTTTTTCTTGATCCACGACGCTTAGTTTCTGGAAGGAGAGGTTGGGGGCGGGGGGGGGGGGGAGAGCAGAGGTCACATTTCTCAGGAGTCAGGGCATGTGCGGGAGGAAGTGCAGGTATTTGGGGGAGACAGGCTGGCGGGCCAAGCAAGGCCTCTCCCAGGAGAGAGCTGCTGGGGGTGAGGTGACAAGGACATGGGGGCAAGGAGCAGGCTCCCTCTTGCCTTTTCCAGCAGAGCGGGGCCTAGGGT
>NW_027792682.1:0-286 GCF_054177405.1 Leptonychotes weddellii | reverse complement strand
AGAGAGAGCACTTCACCTCTATGGTATTCTTCCCCAAAATCCATAATCCGGGTCTAATCATGAGAAAATACCAGATGAACCCAAATTGAGGATATTCTGCAAATACCTAGCCTACACTCTTCAAGAGTGTCAAGGTCATAAAGCACAAGGAAAGACTGAGAAACTCTCACAGTTGAAGGGAAGTATGAAGATGTGACAATTAAATGTCATGTGGGGTCCTGAACTCAATCCTAGTACAGGAAAAGGATATTAGTGGAACAAGTGGTAAAATGTGAATAAAATCTGT
>NW_027792681.1:0-286 GCF_054177405.1 Leptonychotes weddellii | reverse complement strand
GGTCCAAGTGAAACACAAATACAAAATGGTTCACAATCTGATTCCTTCTAGAAAACCTTACAGGCAGCAAAGCATGGCTTTAGTGCCGAAATTCTAGCCATTTACTACCTGGATTACGTGGAACAAATCACTTGTAAAACTGGAGATGTGATATCTCTGAGAATTTTGAGAATAGGAAAAAATTTTGTAAAACTTTTATGCACTATTATCTAAACCTTTCTCTGGGAGCAAAGTTAGGAAGAATTCATTTATTGACAAAACTTTAATGTCATACATACCAGCAATT
>NW_027792680.1:0-286 GCF_054177405.1 Leptonychotes weddellii | reverse complement strand
TTTTGGTTGTTAAGCAAGGTTTTTTAGAGTGGTGGTTAGCTGATATCCAGACAACCTGAAAGAAATACCCATGGAATTACATGGGGGCAGAAAATTCTAGAAAGAGAGGATGACCAGTACAAGGGTACAAAGATCTTATGAATTGGTACATTTTAAGACCACAAAAAGGAATGTAGTAGCTTGCCAAAATGTTAATATATGTAAGTATGTACAAAATACTGACTGTACAAAAAATAGTATGATGTATTGTTGGGGTTGTGTGTGTGTATATATATATGTGTGTGTA
>NW_027792679.1:0-286 GCF_054177405.1 Leptonychotes weddellii | reverse complement strand
TTTTGGTTGTTAAGCAAGGTTTTTTAGAGTGGTGGTTAGCTGATATCCAGACAACCTGAAAGAAATACCCATGGAATTACATGGGGACAGAAAATTCTAGAAAGAGAGGATGACCAGTACAAGGGTACAAAGATCTTATGAATTGGTACATTTTAAGACCACAAAAAGGAATGTAGTAGCTTGCCAAAATGTTAATATATGTAAGTATGTACAAAATACTGACTGTACAAAAAATAGTATGATGTATTGTTGGGGTTGTGTGTGTGTATATATATATGTGTGTGTA
>NW_027792678.1:0-3230 GCF_054177405.1 Leptonychotes weddellii | reverse complement strand
TACAAGCCAAACTTAAAATCAGAATCTCTAATGTCACCTAACCTCAATGAGCAAAACTGAGATAATAGACATGTGACCCCCATTTACTCAAACACTTTGATTAGTCCTATCTATGTGCCCAGCTCAACATTTAAAAGAAACAGAACCACTAATAAGTTCTTACAGCCTAGTCCATGCCCTCTAACTATAAAATGATGCTGAGAAGGGCTGATGAGCAATGGCAAGATCCTGAATGTTAATAGTTGTTGCAACCAAACATGCACTGGACCAGAGAATAAGGTGTACCTGTGGAGCCATCTACAGGATAATTCACTCAACCATTCTAGGCATTCTCAAAGTGTGGTCCTGGATCAGCATCTTGAGCATCACCTGGGAATGTGTTAGAAAGGCAAATTCTGTCCCCTTAATCAGACCAATTGATTCAAAAACTGTGGGTGGAGCCCAGCAATCTGTATCTTAGCAAACCCTCTAGGTGTTTCTCATGCACTCTCAAATTTGGAAACTACTGATCTATCCAAATCATTGCAACAATTTCCCTAGGAATGTAGTCTTTTCTCAGAAAATCCCCCCATTAAAAAAATCCTGTACCTTTTCTTTGGCCTTGTCTGCATATGGCAATAGCCTAATCCCATAGGGAACATGAAAGAACAATTATAAAAGGCAGTCAGAAAAGAGGCACTGGCCTCAGTCGTCAAACTAAGTTATGTATGCTAACAGTGATGTGATGAGCAAGGGTCACTGATTAGCAGATCTGGCCACAACTGCACACAGCTGCAAGGTCAGAAGCACCATACTCACTGGCAAGAAGCTACACAAATAATTCCTTAATTAAAATGCCTGTTGTGTACCTAAACAAAATGAACCACTAATATTTAACTTATCATTATGAAAAGTCCTATTGATTATGAAATGTTAAAAATATATTAAATCAAATTCTGAGCCATTTGTCCACAAAGTAATAGGACACTGTGGGAGGCTTGCTGATAAAAGAGGGGGTATTTCATGATGACCTGCTGAGGAAGATTTATGTTTTCAAAATTTAGATACATAAGATAGCACTCATTTAGCTGCCATTGTAAATCCATTAGAAATATGTTGAATAGCAGCCAAAGAGAAACCTGTGACAATATGACTAAGTCAAGCAGAACATATTTAGGTTTAGAGTCTATGAAATGTTTATCCTACCTTCAAACATTCCCTACTATCAGCTTTAGCTGTGGCTCCCTGTTCCATCATCAGGTGGCTCCGCTCCTGCTAGTCAGTTTCATCCAGAAGAGAACACAGCCAACCTTGTCCTGTCCAATCAGCAGCTGGCTGCTTATCTGACCAGAACAGCTCCATGGGGCAAAGTTCCTCTCTCTGAGATAAACAGTCCCTTCCATTCCAGGAAACAAATTGGCTCTGGAAAAGTAGTGTGTGCAGAGCAAGATTAAAAGGAAAAATAGAAAAGAGAAGCCAGAATGGGACAGGTAGAGAAAAAGGGATAAAGATGGAAGGAGAAAAGGATGGTTAAGGAAGAATAATTAGGGAGGTAAAGCAGAAGGGCAAAAGGGAAAACAAAACTATTATCACTCAAACTTAGAAAGATTATATAGTATTTAAATATTTGCAAACTAACTATCTCCCCTGCAAACAAACCACCACAACAAAATGGACAGTTGATACTCTATGTCCACACAATAGCTCCACTTCTATGGGGAAAGTTTCCCTACCCAATTCAATACAAATTATCTTTGTATTGGTTTCTGTCAGTCTTTCAAATTTCTTATAAAGGCTTAACACATAAGGCCTGTGATTAAGGATATATTAGCAGTATTGCCCAATTTGGCAGTTATTTTTAAGTCCCATATTATAGGAAAAATGCATCTATAACTGAGACCTGATTTTATTCTCTAAAGTAGCTAGAGTTGAATGAGTTTATGCTCCAACACCTATTTTTCAGTGAAGAATAAGGTGACCAGGAGAGTTGAGTCTTATGGCATCAGGGGGCCTTTCTCATTCACTTTTGTGATCCATTATCTGGATGCTAGTTCATTACTTTCATTGACTACAGAGATAGCACTGCACCCACATGAGTTCATCAGGTTGAGTTGTGGGGAAAAAAATCACATTTCTGGTCAAGAGATTATTTATAAATTTTCACTTTTTAAAAAGAAGATTACTAACCATATATCTAGATGACTTAAAAGAGTATAATAATGTAAAATATTTAAAATGCTAATTAATATTAATTATAACGGATATCCTCCAGTGTCACGAAAATCTATCAGTCTCAAAAAGAGGAATCTGTCTTACTATACCTTTTGTTTTGTTTTACTATAAATATTAGAATTTGACAGGGATCTTACCACACTTTGTTTTTTATCATAAATTCTTAAATTATACCAAAGGCCAAATTAGGCCAAAATTTATAACGATGATTAATTCTAATTAAGAGGTAAAAACTTTTAAAGTTTTCTACTTAATTAATATATAAATTGCATTATCTCTGCTATTCACAAGTATTTCTATATGAAAATATATTATTCTCATGTCATATGCTAATGTTACTATTACAGAGGAAGCCAGACAATCTTATATAAAAATATAGCGTATTCTTGAACATAATATTAAATCAGAATCGCAAGATAGGAAGACATGCAAATTGTAACTTTTACTTTTTTGTCACTCGTTTCAGTGTGCACACACACAAATTCAACTATCAGAATGGTTATGCCATATAATCATTGTAATCTATAAAAGTCAAAGCAATTATGCAATTTTCTAATGAATTGAATTTATATCTCAACTACCTGTAATTAAAAAAATAATTTGCTTTATTGCATCCAAAACTGTAAGATACCTAGGAATAAATCTAACCAAAGAGGCAAAGGATCTGCACTCAGAAAACTATAGAATATTCATGAAAGAAATTGAGGAAGACACAAAGAAATGGAAAAATGTTCCATGCTCATGGATTGGAAGAAGAAATATTGTGAAGATGTCAATGCTACCTAGAGCAATCTACACATTTAATGCAATCCCTATCAAAATACCATCCACTTTTTTCAAAGAAATGGAACAAATAATCCTAAAATTTGTATGGAACCAGAAAAGACCCCGAATTGCCAGAGGAATGTTGAAAAAGAAAAGCAAAGCTGGTGGCATCACAATTCCGGACTTCCAGGTTTATTACAAAGCTGTCATCATCAAGACAGTATGGTACTGGCACAAAAACAGACACATAGATC
>NW_027792677.1:0-286 GCF_054177405.1 Leptonychotes weddellii | reverse complement strand
GTGTCTGGAGGGCACCCACCTCCTAGTGTGTTCTTTCCCTGACACCTCACATGGGGTCAGGGGGTAGAGAGCTTTCCCAGTCCTGCAGTATAAGGGCAGTAATCCTGTCATGAGACTGCACCCTCCTGACCTAAATGATTCCCTAAGGCTGGACCTCCTCGATCCATCACAGTGTCCTTAGGATTCAACCTGTGATGGTCGAGGTCATACACATTGAGCTGATATCAGCAACTGAAAGATAATTAGTTATTCCCTGCAGGTGGAAGGCTCCTCCCATCCAGCACCT
>NW_027792676.1:0-286 GCF_054177405.1 Leptonychotes weddellii | reverse complement strand
ATTTGAGAGAGAGCAAGAGTGTGGAGGTGGGGAGGGGCAGAGGGAGAGGCAGACTCCCCGCTGAGCAGGGAGCCTGATGCGGGGCTCGATCCCAGGACCCTGGGATAATGACCTGAGCCAAAGGCAGACACTTAACTGACTGACCCACCTAGGCATCCACACATGAAAAACATTTGACTAGATTTTAAAATATGTGATTATAATGGTTCTGCTCAAAATGTAATAGATACTATTTCATTATCTTTTGGAATTCAGTGCTGTAGGAGCTTTGGGCAAGTGTGAATTT
>NW_027792675.1:0-286 GCF_054177405.1 Leptonychotes weddellii | reverse complement strand
TGAAAGCTTGAGCAGGAATTTGAGCTGTGTTTATTTTTATTACCATATCTTTATCAAATACAACAGGTCGATTATAGCCAAATATAGTAAGCTCTGTATGATCCTCTTCTTCTAGTAAATTGGTGATAGACTGTAATCCTGCATTTATATCGGGATAAAAATCAAAGTTGACGATGCTTTCATTACTAAAAGCGGTATTCTCTTCGTTAGTAATTGAACCCTTTAAATATAGGCTTAATTCTTGAATATATTGCAGGGCAAGTTCCCAATCCTCAATCGAACTTGG
>NW_027792674.1:0-286 GCF_054177405.1 Leptonychotes weddellii | reverse complement strand
TGTTGCTCTTCTTTTCTTCCATCTCCTGTTGAGTTTGTAGGTGTTCAGAATGGTTTGATCCCTATCCAGCTGAATTCCTGAGAGGAGACGAAATCCAGGTCTCCTACTCCTCCGCCATCTTGCTCCGCCCCCCAATTTAACATTCTAATTAGATGTCACTACTTCCAAACCTAGAGTAATTGACTTGTGATTTCAAGGACTTTAAGCGTATTTGCTTAAGGAAGCTATGACGAACGCTTCGTATTTTCCTGGAAAAATTATTCATGGCCATAACTCAAATAAAGAG
>NW_027792673.1:0-286 GCF_054177405.1 Leptonychotes weddellii | reverse complement strand
TCCTTGTCTGACTGGGACAGAGTCCACAGCCCCTGCCACATCCCACCTACATGGTCCCTTCTGTTCCTTCATTGTTTCTGCAGAACGGGGATGCCATTATGACACATGAGATTCTGGAGTTCCCTGTGAACCCCTCCAATGCTCCCACTCCACCCCACCAACCTCACCCCTCCCCATGATCCTGAGACACAGCTTTCCATGACAACGTGTTTAGCTTCTGTGTCCTCTCTCTTCCCCCACACACTGTCAGCTCCTTGAGCCTGCAGACCCTTCCTGTCATGTCCAC
>NW_027792672.1:0-286 GCF_054177405.1 Leptonychotes weddellii | reverse complement strand
AGAGAGAGCACTTCACCTCTATGGTATTCTTCCCCAAAATCCATAATCCGGGTCTAATCATGAGAAAATACCAGATGAACCCAAATCGAGGATATTCTGCAAATACCTAGCCTACACTCTTCAAGAGTGTCAAGGTCATAAAGCACAAGGAAAGACTGAGAAACTCTCACAGTTGAAGGGAAGTATGAAGATGTGACAATTAAATGTCATGTGGGGTCCTGAACTCAATCCTAGTACAGGAAAAGGATATTAGTGGAACAAGTGGTAAAATGTGAATAAAATCTGT
>NW_027792671.1:0-286 GCF_054177405.1 Leptonychotes weddellii | reverse complement strand
ATTGATAGATTTCCTAGTGCAGAGTTGTCCTTACATTCCTGGAATAATTCTGTTTGATCGTGTGGTATGTTCTCATTTTTATTTAGCACTGAAATTGATTTGTTGAAATTTCATTTAGAATTTTTGCACCTATATTCATAAGTGAGAGTGTCTCATATGCTATTTTTTTTAAGTTGAGTGGTTTTGGTGCTGTCTTTCTCAAGCACTGGTACCAAGTTAATATAAGTTCATGAAAATAAATTGAGATTTAAATAAAACTATAGATTAGGCATCTGTGCTCTATTAT
>NW_027792670.1:0-286 GCF_054177405.1 Leptonychotes weddellii | reverse complement strand
TGGTGGATGTGGAATAGATCAGTTTGGGAGGTAGAATCAGCAATACTTTTTAATGAATGGGGTAATTCCTAGGATTCTGGCTTGAGAAAGTGGTTGGATTGGTGATATTATGTATACACAAGGGAGACTTTAGAATACTGAGTTTGAATGTCTGTGAGACAACCAAGAAGAAGGTTAGAAATATGAGTCTGGAGTTCATAGAGACATAAATGTGGGGGTTGTCTACATAACAATTATGCTTAATCCCACTGGAATTGATTGGCTCACTCAGGCAGGGGTTGAGAAG
>NW_027792669.1:0-286 GCF_054177405.1 Leptonychotes weddellii | reverse complement strand
CTGGAGCAGGGCTCGCACCCAGGCCTGGGCAGAAGCAGGGTGGCCTCTCGGAACCCCCGGGTCTCCTTGAAATGCAGGTTCCAAGCCCCCACCCATTTGCAGCCTTAGGATCCTTGTGCCAGGGTCTGGGAGTCCCAGGGGGTTGGGGGCGGGGAGCAGAGCCCACACTAGGGAGCCCCCGGAGAGGGAGCAGCTAGAGGACTGCCAGGGTCTTCTCCAAGCTTGGCCTTCCCAGAGCCTGAAATCCCACGCCTGCACGGAGCCCCGGCCACACGGGACCTCCGGG
>NW_027792668.1:0-286 GCF_054177405.1 Leptonychotes weddellii | reverse complement strand
TAGTTCATATCTTTATATGACATTTTTTTTGTGTTTCAAACAAACTGCCTTGAATACAGTGTTTGCAGTCTTTTCACTGTGGTTGAATTACCTATTTACAAAAGAGTTAGAAAACAATGTCTTCAAATAATCAATAAGCAAGGCTATAAATGGACAACATCAATGCATTTAATGCTGCTTTTCTTAATTTACCAAACTGGCCAAGTTTAAAAAAGAATTAATTACATTAGTTGATGCATAGATTAATTGACTTAAATATGAAACAGCTGACAGTGATACACTCCTC
>NW_027792667.1:0-3230 GCF_054177405.1 Leptonychotes weddellii | reverse complement strand
ATTCCTCATATCAGTGAGATCATATGATACATGTCTTTCTCTGACTGACTTATTTCCCTCGGCATAATACCCTCCAGTTCCATCCACGTCGTTGCAAATGGCAAGATCTCATTCCTTTTGATGGCTGCATAATATTCCATTATATATATATACCACTTCTTCTTTATCCATTCATCTGTTGATGGACATCTTGGCTCTTTCCACAGTTTGGCTGCAGCAATGTCCACAATTGCCTGTCTTTTTGGATATTGTACATCCTAAGTCTGTTATTTTACAAAGAAGAAGATTGAAGCTGCCTCTGATATTCACAGAGACAAGTGCTTGAAAAGAGAAAGAGAGAAGCAGAGAAAGCATATCGGCAAAACTATTATTTCTGTATCCCAGTGCTCTTCCAGGCTGTCATTTTACCCCCAGCCTTGCTTCCTGATGAGTTTGGTTGGTGCAGTTCCTGCTATTGGTGGAGTCATTATGCCCCAGTTGGCCTGGCACTGTAGACAGCATTTATAGCCTTGGAAACATTGTTGCTTTGGAGCTAGATCATTGTTTCTCATCTGTCTCTTTTTGGGGGAAGTAGTCTCCATGCTGTGGTTATGATGGGCTGTACATCATGGTTTTCCTAAATTGGATATCTGCTGGTGCGGGGAATGTACCCCAGAGGTCACACCATGGTTGCTTTCCACGTAGTGAGATGAACTGGGAAATCCAAACAAATCAGTTCTTAATTTAGTTCACCAGTCTTCTATGGAGTGCCCAGAAATTAGATGATCTGACAAAATTGAATAGATTATATTGATTAAAACCTAAAGTGAATGGAAAGTTTAGGTTGGCCTTAGGGATTCCATGTTTAATTTTTTTCTGTGCATTGATTATTAATAATGTTGGAAAAATTGGAAGATATGAATATACAATGACTTCTGATGGTGGGAATATAGTTATTTTTGTTATTTTTCCTCACATCTTTCTCTAATTTTTAAATATTGTTTATGTAATAGAAATGGTTTTTAATAATAACAGAAGCAGTTTTTGTTCTCATGGGGAAAAATAGCCTAAGATGAAAATTCCAGATTTATAAAAGTAAAAGCATACCTAGATTCTTGATCTTGATCTTGAAGAATCTGTCCCCAAGACAAACAAAAAACCCAAAAAACTTAAAATGAGGATTTTTTGTGTTACTTTTATCTGACTATATTGTTTCAGACAACTTGTTTTTTGAAAAGCCTAATACTGATATCTAATATTCATTGAGTACATATTGCTTTTAACAATTTATTTTTTATTTTATTTTTGAAGATATAATTGGCTTTATTAAACATTGAGCGGCATCCCATGTAGCAAGTGGAGGGGAGCTCCCTGCTCTTAACAATTTAAAATATAAATCTGAATGGTCTTATAACTAGGGTTTTATTTTATTAAAAACTTTTAGTAATTTTACTGTAAACATTTCAAATACACTCAAAAATAGAATATTATAATCAGCTACCATATACTTATCATTTAGATTCTATTCAGACTTTAAAAAAATTTATTAAAAAAAAGTTGAGCATCTAGTACAGAATTCCCATATTATTCCCCTTTCCTTGACATACATAATTTCCCCTATTATTACATCTTATATTAGTGTGGTACAATTGTTAGAGTGAATGAATCAATATTGATATTATTATAACCTAAAGTCCATAGTTACGTTAGAGTTCATTCTTTATGTTGATTGGTCCTAAGGATTATGAAAAGTGCATAATGTCATTTATCTACCATTATAGTATTAGGCAGAATAGTTTCATAGCCCTATGTTGTACCCTATGTATCACCTAATGAACCTCTCTCCTTTTATCCTAAACCCCTTGAAACCACTGATCTTTTTACTGCCTTATAGTTTTGCTGTTTCCAGAATGTTATATATAGCCTTTTCAGATTGGCTTCTTTCACTTTCCAATATGCATTTAAGCTTCTTTCATGTTTGTGTGTGTGTGTGTGTGTGTGTGGTTTAATAGCTCATTTCTTTTTATTATTAAAAATCATTTTGTGAATGTACTACGGTTTGTTTTTATCATTCACCTACCTAAGGGCATTTTGGTTGCTCCTTAGTTTTGGCAATTATAAATAAAGTTGTTATAAACATGTGTGCAGGTTTTTGTGTTGATGTAGGTTTTCAACTCCTTGGGGTAATACCAGGGTATGATTGGTGAATCATCTGATAAGAAAATGTTCAGTTATATGAGAAACTGCAAAACTGCCTCTCAAAGTGGCTGTACTGTTTTGCATTCACACCAGTAATAAATGAGTTTTCCTGTTGCTTCACAACGTTTGGATTTTGACCATTCTAATAGGTGTGTAGTGGTATCTCATGGTTGTAATTTATAGTTTCCTATGACATAGGATGTACTTATTTGCCATCTGTATATTTGGTGAAGTATCTTTGGGCCATTTTTTTAACTGAGTTGTTTTTTATTATGAATTTTAAGAATTCTTTGTATATTTTATTTATTTATTTATTTATTTTTATTATTATTGTGTTACATTAATCACCATATATTACATCATTAGTTTTTTATATAGTGTTCCATGATATAAGTCTTTTCTCCCAGTCTGTGTCTTATCTTTTCACTCTCCTTTTTTTTTTAAAGATTTTATTTATTTATTTGAGAGAGAGCGAGAAAATGAGCACAAGTTGGGAGGGGGGCGTGCACAGAGGGAGAGGGAGAAGCAGGCTCACCACTGAGCGGGGAGCCCGATACAGGGCTCCTTCCCAGGACCCTGGGATCATGACCTGAACTGAAGGCAGACATTTAACCAACTTTTCAGTCTCCTAACAGAGCGGAGTTTTTAACTTTAATGAATTTCAACTTATCATTTTTTTTTTCATGGATTGTGCTTTTGGTGTTGGATTTAAAACATCATTGCTTAAGCCAAGGTCATCTATATTTTCTCCTACATTATCTTCTAGGAGTTTTATAGTTTTACATTTGCCATTTTAGGTCTGTGATGCATTTTGAGTTAATTTTGCGAAGATACATGTGTAATTCATTTTTTGCATTTAAATATCCAGTTGTTTGAGCATCATTTGTTTAAAAGAAATAGTTTCTCCATTGAATTACCTTTTTTTCTTTGTCAAATATCATTTGAGTTATTTGAGTGGGTCTATTCTGAGCTTTTGCTTCTGTTTTCTTTGATCTATTTGTCTTGCAAATACAATAGTTTTGATTATTTCACAATATATAAAAGTTTTGATT
>NW_027792666.1:0-286 GCF_054177405.1 Leptonychotes weddellii | reverse complement strand
TAGCCTTTCTGTCTGACCTGCAACCTCTCCTCTCCATGTGCAGTTCACTCTGCCTCCACATCAGCGCCGCAGTCTGCCTGGCACGCCTTACTTGGTGCTGAGGACACTGCTCAGTGTCACCTCCTCTGGGAAGCAAGCAATTCCCAAATCCCTAGAATGAGTCAGCTGCCTCAGCAGAGCGCAGCAACGCTAATTAGGCTCCCTCGTCTCTCTTTTCCTTTTCAGAGAAATGCCGAGGACCTTGCATCCCTGCTTCCAACTGCAGCCAGCCCTGTGCTCAGCCCTT
>NW_027792665.1:0-286 GCF_054177405.1 Leptonychotes weddellii | reverse complement strand
TTCTGCAGAGGAGGGAAACTGAGACAGGGGTACCAAAACAAAGGGATGATAAAAAGCAAATAAAATAGTAAATGAATAATATTATAGAAGAAATATATGTCAATATATACAAATGTTTATGTATGTGGGCAATCTATGTGGTAAGATAAGTGAACAGGTTTGTGTGTATGTGTGTGTGAGTGTGTGTGTGTGTGCCTACGTGTGTGTATCAATGATTTTTTTTAATCTCTTTTTTTTTATTTATTTTTTTTTATTCTTATGTTAATCCCCATACATTACATCATTA
>NW_027792664.1:0-286 GCF_054177405.1 Leptonychotes weddellii | reverse complement strand
GGGAGGAAATGGGTGTGGGGCCCAAGGAGTCCCCCACAGCACGCACACTCAGAGGCAGGGTGCCTGTGGTTAAGATGCAGTCAGGGATGCTGTATGAGTCACGTGGTGAGTCCACCTCCAACTCTGAGAGTAATGAACGGCAGACAGAGAATGTCCACCAGTAAGAGGCCGCGGGGCAGAGCGACTGGGGCGGATGGTGACCGTAGGACCTCGGGCTGACGGTGTCCATTCCCTGAGCCTCAGCCTCTCTGCAGTAAAGCGGGAAGGACAGGAAACCCCAGCTCAG
>NW_027792663.1:0-286 GCF_054177405.1 Leptonychotes weddellii | reverse complement strand
TGTTCAGGTAAAAAAAACAAAACCAAAAACAAAAATAAAAAAATAAAAGTGTTCAGGTAGTTGAGGACCGAGGATATGTGCCCCTGCGTCTAGAGTGTATTCTGTTAAATAGTTAAGACACTTCAGAGGAGTAATTGCAGAGGCCTGGTGAATAACCATTGATGATCATGGGAAACCATTGATAATTCTAGATACTGCTAAATGAATTAGATTATTTGGCTTGAGATCTGACCTCCAAATAGCTACAAATTGTTGTCAACAGATACATTCTGGTGGAATGAAAACT
>NW_027792662.1:0-286 GCF_054177405.1 Leptonychotes weddellii | reverse complement strand
GGGGGTTTTCAGGGTAATTAATGGTTAAAGAAAAGAAGGCAAGGAAGTAAAAGTTTGGGCAAAACATGAAATGATCTACAGTGGAGTCATGGCTGCACAGGAAGAGAAGTGAGTCCAAGAGGATGCTCTTGGGTTTAGACAACAGGAAAGAGTCTAAAGGCTAGATCACAATAAAGTTGGCTAGTAAGTGGACAGAGAAAACCGTAAGGATAAGGGAATCAACAAGCTGTGGTAAAAGAATGCAGAAGTGAGTAGAGTCAGCCCTCATTTTCCAGGCTAGGAGACT
>NW_027792661.1:0-286 GCF_054177405.1 Leptonychotes weddellii | reverse complement strand
CTCCATTATGTATTCTTGCCACCCTTGTCAAAGATCAATTAACTATATATGCATGGATTTATTTCTGGGATGTTTATTATGTTCCATTGGCCTATATACCTATCTTTTTGCTTGTACCATACTGTTTTGATTACTATGGTTTTAGAATATGTTTTGAAATCAGGAAGTTTGATACCTCCAGCTTTGTTCTTCTTTCTCAAAATTGATTTGGCTATTTGTGTTCCCATAAGAATTACAGAATTGTTTTTTACTATTTCCATTAAAAAAACGCCATTGCCTGGCTCTG
>NW_027792660.1:0-286 GCF_054177405.1 Leptonychotes weddellii | reverse complement strand
GTTGATGGTAAATATATTATCAACCAGGTGATACTTACTGGTACAGTTGTGTATATACAACTTATTTTATAAGTTTTAAATTGCCATGAAACAAGACTCCAAACAGATGGAGGTTTCTGTACCACGTCCCATCTGCCTGTGTCACCGTGAGAAGCATTACTGTGTCCAATCAGACTGTAATAGTCAGCCTCGTCCTCAAACTGCAGCCCCAAGATGAGCAGGAGCCCTGCATTGTCTGAAGTATCTTTGGATGGAGAGAAGTGGCTGGGGCGCCTGGAGCCCTGGT
>NW_027792659.1:0-286 GCF_054177405.1 Leptonychotes weddellii | reverse complement strand
GTCTGTGTGGTAGAATCTTTTTTCTTATACTTCCATGTATTACTTGAGTATTTTTTATAACAAGCATGTATCATTTTTTACCAACCAACCAACCAACCAACCAACCAACAGAAATCCACCATTTCTTTTAAAATCCAATGGAGCTCTACAGATTGGGAGCTACAAGGAAAACCTTTGCATAATAGTTCTAGAAGAGGTGGGCGCCTGGGTGGCTCAGTTGGTTAAGCGACTGCCTTCGGCTCAGGTCATGATCCTGGAGTCCCGGGATCGAGTCCCGCATCGGGCT
>NW_027792658.1:0-286 GCF_054177405.1 Leptonychotes weddellii | reverse complement strand
TTTTTTTTTTTTAATGAGTATTACTTTCTAAATTGAAATGATCCCACAAAACACTTGGTTTGAGGCTTGGTGAAGGGTGCCTTGTAGATAATGGATGCAGAGGACATTGGTTTGGAGTGTTTAGTGAATGTGGCTTCTCAGGTCTCCCCAGCTGTTCCAAGGACAGGTGTTTAGGCTGGTGATACTCAGGTTCTGCCTGCCCAGGATGGAGAAGCTTTCCAAGCCTCTTATATCCCCAACTACATTGTCCCAAAATTCTAGTATATTACATGGTTACAAAAAAAAA
>NW_027792657.1:0-286 GCF_054177405.1 Leptonychotes weddellii | reverse complement strand
TCTGAGCCGGGCCACCACACGCCCCCACAGAGGCTGTGATGAGGGTCCTCTCTTGCCTCTGCCCACACCGTGGCGCTGCCTGACCCCGGGACAAAGTCCTGGGCTTTAAAACCGGGAAACTGAGGCCAGGGGCCTAGGTCCCAGAGCTGAGCCTGGCCCTGCCCCTCCCCTAGGGGCTCCCAAAGCTGCAACCCCGCCTCCCCCCTGCTCCCTGCACACATTCACCCAGGGGCTCAGCTGAGGAGGGACCACGCCAGCCCTTCCTTCAGGGAAGCCAGGATGCAAG
>NW_027792656.1:0-3230 GCF_054177405.1 Leptonychotes weddellii | reverse complement strand
TTTTTTTTAAAGATTTTATTTATTTATTTGAGACAGAGAGAATGAGAGAGAGAGAGCACATGAGAGGGGGGAGGGTCAGAGGGAGAAGCAGACTCCCCGCCGAGCAGGGAGCCCGATGCGGGACTCGATCCAGGGACTCCAGGATCATGACCTGAGCCGAAGGCAGTCGCTTAACCAACTGAGCCACCCAGGCGCCCCTCTAATTTTGTTTTCTAACTCTGTGTTTCCCTCAGGCTTCTGAGGACCCAGTCTCTGGAATGGTTCTACAGTAATGTGAAGAGCCGCTTCAAACGCTTTGGCAGTGCCAAGGTCTTGAAGAACCTGTACAGGAAACACCGGCTGGAGAGTGGGGCATGCTTCGATATTCTAGGTACACTGGCGGCCTGCTGCTCTGGGAGTCTTTGTGGGGCTGGGGGGGCGCCAGATACTGGGCGCCCTCAACTGGGACAGAGAAAGTTGCTTAAATACCTGGCTCCAGTGAGGAGCAGAAATAGGAGGACAAATACCAAAGATTCTGTTGAGTCATCCAGTGCCAACATCCCCAACTGGGCTATTGGGTGCATTAAGAAGACTAACGTATTTCGGCATACTGTGGACATTTTAATTGTAGACCCCTAGAAATCAAAGATTCTTGATCATCTCCCCCTAAGGATCAAAACATTGGAAAGTCCTCTGTTTGACCACGTAGACTAGGCCTGCCCTCAGAGGGTGTACCCCCCACCCCCCTTCCCTCCTAGTCCCAAACTCTACTCACACCAGGCCCAGAACTTGATGTAATGGGAGAGTCGGGGAAGTATGTGCTTCTCTCCCAAGAAGGTGGGAGGATGAATTCTGCCTTTGCTGTTTTCACACACTTTAGACAACCAATGTAATTAGAATGAGAAATTATCTTCTTTAGTTCTATTAGACTAGCCAGTAGAAAGAAATCATTGTCAGAATATGAACAACCTGGCCTCTAAAAAAAGGCTGGCTTTTTTTTTTCTGTCTAAAGGCAGATTTTTTCCGTCTCTTTGCTGACACAGGTAAATGCTATTTATCCACAAGAAAGAGGGAAGGAAAAAAGATCTCATCCATCTCATTTGGAGCTTTTTCACTGTCATTATTTTACATTGTTGTATTCTCAATAAAGTCTTTGGCTGTGTCTTATCTAAAAATATGCCAGCCACTGAGACAGGGGGGAAACAGGATGGAAGCATTAAACACAGAGAATCATTAGGGCCTTTTGTGGTGGTTGTTAGACTCTATCTTTCAAACTATTCAGGAAGCCTAAGCTAAGAGAGCAGTGCTGAAGGTTTCCACAGATTAGTTTATCTTCTCTTTGCTGATTTCTGTAAAAACTTTTTTCTCCAGGAATGGAGGCAAAAAGAAAGAAAGAAAGGAAGGAAGGAAGGAAGCAAGCAAGCAAGAAAGAAAGAAAGCTTAGAAGTAATCCTGTTAACAGTAGTTTTTCAACCCAAAGAACTATCTCAAGAAAGTTCCAGAATATTATTGGCTCACTTGTTTGTATCCCATCCTTTCTTTCCTCTTGCGTAGAGCTCCAGGTCTGCTTCATGTACCCTCTTATGTGTCACCAAATTCAGACCTCACAGGTGTTCTCTACTGCCTCATGCAAGAGGAGGGGAAAAGCAAACCTGCCAGGAATCCTACAGAGCAGAGCACAACTCTGATCTCCTCCCCTGTCTCCCTCAGGCCCCACAGGTGGATCAGGCAGACGGGAGCCCCATGGGGGCCAGCTCAGGGCTCTGAAATTTTCAAGTGTCATGTTCCGAGGAAAACCATCTACTGAGGATAACTGTCTGCCCCAGTAGAAGCAGATTTGGGTTCTGGGCCCACTGTGATTCAACGCTTCTTTCATCCGGGCCTCGGTACGGCTCTTACCATGTTGCATTCAGGGGACGGTTTACAAGGTCTACAAGCTGCAAGAGCAGTAGCCCCGTTCGCTCTGCGTTCCCAAAGCGTTGCTCCACACCGGGCACAGCCTGTGTCCTCCGTATGGCACTTGTTTGATCTTAAAAGCATTCTTTGGGTACCAAGACCCTTCACTGAAGTATTAGAATCCATTGCTTTAATATGGTTAGTATCCATTTAAACTAAGATTTCCTTTTGATGAAAGTGAAGACAAGCGGACAGGGAACAGTCTGTGGGATAATATTCAAAGCTGTTAAGCCATGGTCATAAAACAATGAGATTTATTCTACACACCACCTAGAAATTTTAGTTACACCGTAAGTATGGGCAAATCCCCCAGGGCATAAGTGGCCTTCCGGTTATGTCACATGACTGGGGAGCCCTTAGCATTAGCTCCCACCTGTCACCCAACACCCTCAAATCGTTGTCACCTGCCATCCTCAATCCTGTCTGTACATCAGAATCACCTAGGGGGCTTTATTTTTTTCTAATAATTTAACTCCAGTGATACATAGAAACTATTTAGCTCTACTCCATCCTTCCCTTTCCTTTATTTTTTTATTTAAACAAGTTGTCATGGAGGGGGGAAAGATGGCGGAGGAGTAGGGGACCCTATTTCAACTGGTCCCCGGAATTGAGCTGGATATCTACCAGACCACTCTGAGCACCCACGAAACCAGCCTGAGATGTAAGAAGATCTGGATCTCTACAAACAGAATATCGCAGGCAGTTGGTTTCAAGGTACGAAGCAGGGAGCCCTGATTCCGCGGGCAGATATCAGAGGATAAACAGCAGCGGGAAGGTGCCTGGCCGTGGGGATCCTACACCACCGGTGAGCGACAACTTCGCGCGCTGGGGACGGGCACAGACTCACAGACCTGTAGCGGAAAGGAAAGGACTTTAGGGCAGCCCCCGGGGCGGAAACCCAGAGCGGCAGGATCCCGCGTGCGATCTGGGGGCGGCTGGCGGTTTTAGAAGCACAAAGGGCAGAGACATGCCCCGACCTGGAGGCAGGACTGGGAGCGCTGCGGAGGGGCGCACAACCCAGGACGCTGCAGTTTATAGCAGCACGGACAGAAACAGAGACGGTGTAGCCTGGAGAGCTCACTGAAGAACAGACTGCGGTCTCTCTGCTCTGAGGCAGAGGGTTGGAAACAGTCTCTTCTGCTCTGACTCAAGGAAGAGATGCGGAAAGCCGCCAGGTAAAGGCACCAGAGAACAAAAGCCCCAAAAACTGATTCCCGTTGGGCCCATCCCCCGCCACAGGGGGGCAGGGCAACTCCACCCAAACAGGGTTGCCTGAGTAACAGCGTGGCAGGCCC
>NW_027792655.1:0-286 GCF_054177405.1 Leptonychotes weddellii | reverse complement strand
GCAAACAGAAATTAAATTTAACGAGCTAAAAAGAGATTTGAACCGTGAAATCAGAAGATCATAGGAACAGGGCCAGGTGGCTGGGCACTCTGGGCTGTGGTCCCGACCCCCGCCTTTCTCTGCTTCCCCACGCTCCTCTCGGACCTCATCCGCACCAGTGGAGCGGACCCCTCCAGTCTTAGTTTGGCCGAATAAACACGTTTCTGCCTTTTCTTTCAGAAATTTGCCCAATATAACAAAAGGAAAATAAACCCAAACTCCACCTCGAAAAGAACTAGAGACATCT
>NW_027792654.1:0-286 GCF_054177405.1 Leptonychotes weddellii | reverse complement strand
CTGCATGGAGCACTGGGTGTTATGCACAAACAATGAATCATGGATCACTACATCAAAAACTAATGAGGTAATGTATGGTGATTAACATAACAATAAAAATTTTTTTTAAAAAAGAATACTAATATTTACATTATAGGGATCCCAGAAGAAGAAAAAGAGATAAATGGGCAGAAAACTTATTTGAATAAATAATGGCTGAAAACTTCTCTAACCTGGAGAAGGAAATAGACATCCAGGTCTAGGAAGCAAAGAAAGTCCCAAACCAGTTGAATCCAAAGAGACCTAT
>NW_027792653.1:0-286 GCF_054177405.1 Leptonychotes weddellii | reverse complement strand
CCTGCCTGCCTTCTTTGCATATGTAAGTGCCTTTTTGTTGCTTGCACATGTAAATAAGGTGGCTGGCTTTAGAATTCTTGGTAATGGTATTTTTCACTCACAACTCTAAAGACATTAGTGTCTTGTTCTTTGGCAATTAGATTTGCTAAAGATAATTGGGAGTCCAGCTCCATCTCTCTCTCTCTGTTCCTCTCTCTCTCGTAGCTGCCTGGATGTTTATACCATTATTTCTTCATCCTTGAATTAAAAAAAAAAATCACTGATTCTAGTGATAGGTCTACATGTT
>NW_027792652.1:0-286 GCF_054177405.1 Leptonychotes weddellii | reverse complement strand
GAATAGAGGCTCACCCTATGAGCCAGCAATTCCCTTCCCAGGTAGATGCCCGGAGATAGCACCCATGCTCACCAAAGACCTGCAAAAGAATGCTCATCACACTATTCAATTAGCCAAAAATTAGGGACAACCCACATGTTCATCAGAAGTAGAATGGATAGGGCGCCTGGGTGGCTCAGTCGGTTAAGCATCTGCCTTCGGCTCAGGTCATGATCCTGGAGTCCCGGGATCGAGTCCCACATCGGGCTCCCTGCTCGGCGGGGAGTCTGCTTCTCCCTCTGACCCT
>NW_027792651.1:0-286 GCF_054177405.1 Leptonychotes weddellii | reverse complement strand
CATTTCATATTTTGATGAAATGATGACAGTGGCTGTCATTTGTGAGGACTTACTGTTTGTCAGATGCTGCTCTGAGTTTCACATGCGTTACCTCACGAGAAGCATCACCACAATCTGCGCAGAAGGTGCAGCTGGTGTCACAAGCTCCAAATGGGAGCGCTGAGCCTGGGCATGGTTAAGTAACACACCCAAGATCCAACAGTTCGAAAGCTTTGCAGCTGGGACTCAAACCCACATCCCTTTTCCTTCAGAGCCCTCCTTCCTAACCTATTTCCATCAGTTGTTG
>NW_027792650.1:0-286 GCF_054177405.1 Leptonychotes weddellii | reverse complement strand
TTGAATATCGATGGCATTATTTTCAATGTTCTACTTGTATGGATATAGGAGGAAACCTGATTTCTTTCTCCTTAAACTATCTCTAATCCACAATTTAGTAGACTATGAATTTGTAAACTGGTATCAACCATTTTTTTCAAACCTTTTTATACCAAACAAGTGAAAAATTGTTTTAATTGTATAAAGTGAATTTAGAAACGATAAAGTTATTAAAATAATAATATCAAGGCAAAATCCACCTAGTCACAAGACTAACATTAAGGGGCTATTTTTTTTTATTTTGGGG
>NW_027792649.1:0-286 GCF_054177405.1 Leptonychotes weddellii | reverse complement strand
CGCACCTGCACCTCCATGTATACCTGCACCCGCACCCGCACCTGCACCCACACCTGCACCTCCGTCTATACCTCACTCACACCTGCACCCACACCTGCACCTCCATCTATACCTGCACCTGCACCCACACGTGCACCTCCGTGTATACCTGCACCTGCACCCACACCTGCACCCAAACCTGCACCCACACCTGCACCTCCGTGTATACCTGCGCCTGCACCCACACCCGCACCTTCATCTATACCTGCACCCACACCTACATTTCCACTCTGCTTTCAGTAGGCTG
>NW_027792648.1:0-286 GCF_054177405.1 Leptonychotes weddellii | reverse complement strand
TGTGGGACTTTATCCCAGGACTCCGGGATCATGACCTGAGCCAAAGGGAGATGACCAATGACTGAGCCACCCAGGTGCCCCTAATATAGATATTTTAAAGTAAACACAAACTTTACAAAATACTTGAAGATCTTTATATATCTCATACTTTTTAGACTTGTTTCCTTTTATTTGTACTTTATCTAAAACTGTTTTCAGGGTGGGTCTTTCTGTTGTAAATATTCTGAGGCCTTAAACATCTGAGAAAGTTTTTACCATTAGCTGTTAAAAAAATTCTAGATCCTTA
>NW_027792647.1:0-286 GCF_054177405.1 Leptonychotes weddellii | reverse complement strand
GTAGCCTACACTCTGGAAAAGCTGCCCTGTGTTATTTTCCCAAGAAGATCTTGGCTGTCCTGCTTCCTGGCCTGTGATCAAGCTATTAAATTCCTTTGTACTTCTAGCTTTCTTCCCTTTTCTTTCGGGCAGTTGGAGATAGCCATCAGAGCCCAGAGTTCAGTTCTCATGGCTTCTTTGCTTACCCATTGTATGACTTTAGGCAACTTTCAATTTACTGAAACTCTGAGCTGTAGTTTTTCCATCCGTAAAGTGGGGAAAATAGCAAGTGCCTCAGGGGTTATTG
>NW_027792646.1:0-286 GCF_054177405.1 Leptonychotes weddellii | reverse complement strand
GCAATATATGGCTCTGTGTGGGGAAAACTGAAAAATGTATCTTGTTATAATTTAACAAGAATAATAATAAAAAAACCACCACAACGAAGTTGAATGGCCCCTGTATTGGTACGCTGTGCTGCTAAGATACCAGCTTGAAAAAGACGCCACTAGAAAAAACGGAGGCTATTAAAACCAGAGTTGATGAATTTTCCTCAATTTATAATGTGAAATTATTCTTTGTGTAGTGCTGTCTACATACTATTGGATTTTCCATTACTAGAGGATTTAAAAGCCCCTTTGGACT
>NW_027792645.1:0-3231 GCF_054177405.1 Leptonychotes weddellii | reverse complement strand
ACCTTCCCCAATGTCTATCACCCAGCCACCCCATCCCTCCCACCCCCCACCACCCCAGCGACCCTCAGTTTGTTTCCTGAGATTAAGAATTCCTCATATCAGTGAGATCATATGATACATGTCTTTCTCTGATTGTCAGTTGCATTTTGGCAGAGACTCAATGACAGGCAGAAGAGTGGGAAATCATCATAGGTTAAAAAAAAGTTCATCCCAATTGGAAGCTGTAGCCTGGCTACCTAGAAGCAGAGCAACCTATGTGATTGGTGATTGGTTAGGGTGGAGGTTTGGCTTTCTGTGGTTGGTACTAAATTAGAAGTGGTGACAGAAATTAAGGAAACTATCAGTTATTGATCAAGTTCTGGCCATTTTGGGCTGGTTATGGAATTGTTTAACTTCCTGGATTATTACTATAGACTTCCTACAAGACTAACTTATAGTGAAGGTAGTATTTGAGATGAATTTTGAAGTCTAAGCAAAAGGAAGATGAAAAGAAGTTGCTACCCAAGATTACAACATTTTCTTGTTCTTATTTCTTGGGGCTCTAATCTTGTGTCAGTCATTTACATGTCACTCATTCTTTTTCTATGAGGTAGCCCCATGCTCACTTTCAACATTTACCTAAATGATCCTCCCCATATGTTGGCATCTCAATTTCTTCATCTCTCCTCCCCCAAAGATCTTACTTTTTTTTTTCTAATTTAGTCCCTATTCCCATGGTCACGCCCTAGAGCTTATCATTACCAATAACCTTCTGTCCACAATATGAGCTTTCAGCATCCCATTCTCTAATATTCCATCTCACTCTATTCTTTTCTGCTCCTTAAACAGCTTAGATTTCATGGCTCATCATTACATCCATTCCTTGCACACACTGTCAAGTTTCTTGCCCTGCTCTCACATTATATTTTTCATCTGGTAAACCCCTGCCCTGGTAAAGTTCAATTCTGCCTACTTTGAACATATACTTTCCGAGATGAATACAGCTGAGGAATAACTACTATCATGTTGACCAGTCTCACTTTAAATTTATTCACTATTCCTTGTCAATATTCCTTATCCTTTTCCAAAACTCCTTCCCCATCCTCATGCTCAGCTGGTTGCCTTCTGTCTCTCACCATTTTGAAATCAATCAGAAGAGAACTTTCATATTCACCCAGTTAAGAAGGAAATCCCTCCCCTGATCTCATTTCTCCTCTTCAACTACTTGCTCATTTATGTAAACATGATAAAACTGACTATCTATATTCTTTCTTTCTTATAGCCATTCCACTTCTCTCATTCTCTCCAGAACCTTCTCCAAACAGGTTTTTGACTCTATCCTCTTACTAAAATTTCTTTTGTCAAGGTCACTAATGAATACCATATTGCTAAATCTAATGATAGAATCCCAGTTCTCATCTTACTTGACTTATCAGTAACATTTGCAAGGCTGATTACTTCTTGCTTTTAAAAACACTTTCTTTTACTTGGCAGGAAGGGAAAAATGAAGGAGGGCGGGGAATCGGAGGGTGAGACGAACCATGAGAGACTATGGACTCTGAGAAACAAACTGAGGGTTCTAGAGGGGAGGGGGGTGGGGGGATGGGTTAGCCTGGTGATGGGTATTAAAGAGGACACGTACTTCATGGAGCACTGGGTGTTATACGCAAACAATGAATCATGGAACACTACATCAAAAACTAATGATATAATGTATGGTGATTAACATAACATAATAAAAAAAACCACTTTCTTTTACTTGGCTTCTCAGACACCACTTTCTTTTGGTTTTCTCCTACGTCACTGGCTATTTCTACTCTGCCTCCTGTGCTTGTTCCTTCACAACTCTCTAACTTCTGAATGCTGTACTGTCCCAGTGCTCAGTACTGGGAATACTGACCCTTGGTCAGCCACCCAGGCACCCGACTTTCTGATTTCCTTTACCAAACTTCAGCCTGTTACCATCTTCTCTAACTTGCTAAATGCTGGCTCCATTTTTTCAGGCACTTAGGTAAAAAATTATATTCTTGGTCTCTCTTTTTCTTATACCTGATATTTAATCTGTCAGCAAATCTTGTTGGTTCCATTTCAAAATACATTGGAATCTTTTTTTTTTTACCAGCTTCACTGCATCCAGGTGGTTTAGTATCATCTCTTGCCCAGATGAAGCAACAGGCACATAATCAGTCTCCTGCTTCTGTACTTACCATTGTATTGTCTATTCTCAAAAGAGCGGAGTGATGATAGTAAAATATAAGTCAAATCATATGTATCTTCCCATTCTGGTTTCCCATCTCCCTCAGAGTGAAAGTCAAAGTCTTTATAGTGGTGTAAAGTGTTCCATAGAGTCTGTCCACTTAAACTCTTTGATCTTATCTCCTTTTATTTTATTTTTTTAAGGGTGAGCAGCAGGCAGAGAGAAGCAGGTTCCTTGCCAAGCAAGAAGCCCAATGTGGGACTCCATCCCAGGACTCTAGGATCATGACCTGAGCCAAAGGCAGATGCTTAACCAACTGAGCCACCCAGGCATCCCGATCTTATTTTCTTTTATTCTCCAACTCAGTTTGTCTATTTCAGTCATGCTGGCCACTTGCTATTTCTTCAACACACAGGCAAGCTCCTTTCTGGGGTCTTTTGCATTTGCTGCTCCTTCTGCCTAAAATCGTTTTCTGTCACATGGATGCCAAGCTTACTCCTTCTCCATTTTCATTGAGGCTTTCTTGACCACATATGTGAAACTGCAAAGTTCTCTCCAACCCCCGGCACCCTCCAATTTCCTTTTTTATTTTTCTACACATTATCTATCTATCTGTCTATCTATCTATCTATCTATCTATCTATCTATCTATCTATCACCTATCTATCATCTGTTTATCTATCATCTATATTTTCCCACTAAAAGGAAAGTGATGGGTTTTTTTTCTTTTTGCTTGTTTTATTCATTACAAAGTGCCTGACACATAGTAGATGTTCCGTATATATTTATGAGTTTAATGAGCAGTGTTCTCTATAGCCGTTGTACAGTATATTTTTCTTTTTAAAAATTGAGCTGTGGGGCGCCTGGGTGGCTCAGTTGGTTAAGCGACTGCCTTCGGCTCAGGTCATGATCCTAGAGTCCCGGGATCGAGTCCCGCATCGGGCTCCCTGCTCAGCGGGGAGTCTGCTTCTCCCTCTGACCCTCCTCCCTCTCATGCTCTCTGTCTCTCATTCTCTCTCTCTCAAATAAATAAATAAAATCTTTAAAAAAAAAAA
>NW_027792644.1:0-286 GCF_054177405.1 Leptonychotes weddellii | reverse complement strand
CATTATTCCTTAAATATTTATTGCCCATCTGCTTTGAGCCAGGCGTCATGCTAGGCTCCAGGCAGATAATGGTGAACAAGACAACTCTTTTTTTTTTTTTAAGATTTATTTATTTTATTTTAGGCGGGGGTAAGAGGAAGAGGGAGAGAATCCTCAAATAGACTCCCCGTTGAGCATGGAGCCTGACGCAGGGCTCCATTCCAAGACCCTGAGATCATGACCTGAGCCAAAACCAAGAGGCGGACGCTCAACCGACTGAGAAACCCAGGCACCCCAAGGCAATTCT
>NW_027792643.1:0-286 GCF_054177405.1 Leptonychotes weddellii | reverse complement strand
TGCTATAATAAGCATGGCCACAATGAGGATTCTTTTACATTGCACTGTGTGTATGTGTACATTTTTTTATAGGACAAACACTTAGACATGGAATTCCCGGGTTTAAATATGCACCTTTTGAAAAATATTGCCAAATTGTTCACCAAAAAGGTTGTATCAATTTACTTTTGTACTGGTAGTCCATGTGAGTCCACATTTTTACACCAGCTCACTAATATTTTTTATAAGGAATCTTTTTTAAAAAATGGGAAAGCATTGTTATCAAATAATTTTTTAAATTTGCATC
>NW_027792642.1:0-286 GCF_054177405.1 Leptonychotes weddellii | reverse complement strand
GTGGCTCAGTCGTTAAGCGTCTGCCTTCGGCTCTGGTCATGATCCCAGGGTCCTGGGATAGAGCCCCACATCGGGCTCCCTGCTCCATGGGGAGCCTGCTTCTCCCTCTGCCCCTCCCCCTGCTTGTGTTCCCTCTCTCGCTGGGTCTCTCTGTCAAATGAATGAGTAAAATCTTTAAAAAAAAAAAAAATATATATATATATATATAAAAGGACTGCATTAAGAATCTAGCAAGCCAGGGGCGCCTGGGTGGCTCAGTCATTAAGCGTCTGCCTTCGGCTCAGGT
>NW_027792641.1:0-286 GCF_054177405.1 Leptonychotes weddellii | reverse complement strand
ATTTGCTGTGTAGTTGCCATTTAATACAACATGAATGGTTGTCTATTCAATTTATGAATCCATGTTACAACAAGATGTTTAGGCAGCTACAAAAATGATTGCATCTTTAACAAGTCTAATGAGGGTAGGATGGAGAGGAGAACACTTAGATTCTGAATAAACTGTGGGAGTTCCAATGTTTATTGCAGCAATGTCCACAGTAGCCAAACTGTGGAAGGAGCCAAGATGTCCATCGACAGATGAATGGATAAAGAAGATGTGGTATATATACACAATGGAATATTAT
>NW_027792640.1:0-286 GCF_054177405.1 Leptonychotes weddellii | reverse complement strand
TCGACAGATGACTGGATAAAGAAGATGTGGTATATATATACAATGGAATATTATGCAGCCATCAAAAGGAATGAGATCTTGCCATTTGCAACGACGTGGATGGAACTAGAGGGTATTATGTTGAGTGAAATAAGTCAGATTTGTTTTTCATCCTTAAGATTTCATTGGCTATTTAGGGTAGTTTGTTGTTCCACACAATTTTTAAATTATTTGTTTTATTTCTGTAAAAAATCTCATTGAGTTTTGATAAGAATTTACATGAATCTGAAGATTTCTTTGGCTAATA
>NW_027792639.1:0-286 GCF_054177405.1 Leptonychotes weddellii | reverse complement strand
GCCTGCTTCTCCCTCCCACTCCCCCTGCTTGTGTTCCCTCTCTTGCTATGTCTCTCTCTGTCAAATAAATAAAATCTTTAAAAAAAAAAACTGCTTTTTCTTCTGATTTCCCTTCTCCGTTGAATGCTATTTATTCTGCCTACAGATAACCTCATTTTTCTATAAGCAAATTGTTTCTGAATATAGTAACTTCTTCTTCTTCACTGTAAGAGTACAAAACAATCTGAGTCAAGAATAGTATGTCATAAAAAATTTAGAATGCTATCATTTAAAAAAATAAAATGAG
>NW_027792638.1:0-286 GCF_054177405.1 Leptonychotes weddellii | reverse complement strand
TGTAATTGTCCTAGTCAGGGCAAGTAATAACTACCACAACATCAACAACAACAACAACAACAACAAAAAACCACTGAGATCTCAGTGGATTGACACATAAAATTTTATTTCTCATTCATGAAAACCCCACTCAGTCCAGTGGGATTTTCATGAATGAGAAATAAATCACATTATAAGAACTAAATAATTGGCGGGGGGGTGGAGGAAGATGGCGGAGGAGTAGGAGACCTGGATTTCGTCTCCTCTCAGGAATTCAGCTGGATAGGGATCAAACCATTCTGAACAC
>NW_027792637.1:0-286 GCF_054177405.1 Leptonychotes weddellii | reverse complement strand
TGAAGGCCCCATTTCGCTGTCAAGGTCAGAACAAGGGTGTTGAGTCTTGGGGACATTTCCCTTCATCACACACAGCAAAAGCACTTATCTCAGGGTTTGCTTGAGTTTCCAGTCCTGTCCCCATGGCATGCGTACTCTTGGGTGGCAGTTCCCATAAGACGACACTCAGGAAGTGAGCTGCCACAGCAAGGAGGAGTCTGAAGGCACAGCCTCTGCGTGTTCTGCTAACTGTCCTCCACCAGGTCCGTGTGCGCAGTCACCGGCCCGTCTGTCCCCAGACCTTGCT
>NW_027792636.1:0-286 GCF_054177405.1 Leptonychotes weddellii | reverse complement strand
CAGCGTGTGAGGCTGTCGCTCACCGGCGGTGTAGGATCCCCATGGCCAGGCTCCCTCCCACTGCCGTTTATCCTCTGATATCTGCTTCAGAATCACGGCTCTCCGCTTCGTACCTCAAAACCAACCGCCTGCGATATTCTGTTTGTAGAGATCCAGATCTTCTTACATCTCAGGCTGGTTTCGTGGGTGCTCAGAGTGGTCTGGTAGATATCCAGCTCAATTCCGGGGACCAGTTGAAATAGGGTCCCCTACTCCTCCGCCATCTTTCCCCTCCTCCCCTTTTCTG
>NW_027792635.1:0-286 GCF_054177405.1 Leptonychotes weddellii | reverse complement strand
TTTTTTTTTTTTTTAAGATTTTATTTATTTATTTGAGAGAGAATGAGAGACAGAGAGCATGAGAGGGAGGAGGGTCAGAGGGAGAAGCAGACTCCCTGCCGAGCAGGGAGCCTGATGCGGGACTCGATCCCGGGACTCCAGGATCATGACCTGAGCCGAAGGCAGTCGCTTGACCAACTGAGCCACCCAGGCGCCCCTGATATGGGGAATCTTTATGTGCTTCTCTACTATATGTATATCTTCCTTAGTGAGGTGTCTGTTAAGGTCTTTGGCCCATTTTTTTTTT
>NW_027792634.1:0-3231 GCF_054177405.1 Leptonychotes weddellii | reverse complement strand
GAGTTGTTGCTATTCCTTTCTTCGATCTCCTGTTGAGTTTGTAGGTGTTCAGAATGGTTTGATCCCTATCCAGCTGAATTCCTGAGAGGAGACGAAATCCAGGTCTCCTACTCCTCCGCCATCTTGCTCCACCCCCCAAACACATAGACATTTTAAAATGTGTAAAATTACAACACGGATTTGTAATGAACCCCAGAGTTGAATAACTCTCATTTATTAGTTTTATGATCTTGGAGAAGTTCTCAAATACGGAGCAGATTTCTCTTCTTGAAGTACAGATAGTATTATCCTACTCAAGTATTTCTTAGATAATTGAAAGGAAATTTAAAAAAAAAATTATCATAGTGTTTCACACATATCAGTTGATGCTTATATTTAACTAACTTTTGCCACAGGCTCATCTAAAACAGTGAATCTATGTGCATACTTTGCAAATGCTTATAATTTATGTTCTGTTAGAACAGGTCTCCAATGTGAATTTCTGAATTACTAAATAAGGATCATTAGCAACTTAATTTTTTTTGCTTTTTTTTTTTTTACTACTGTAGTTCAACAGAAGAAATGTTATCATTTTATGAATGTGTGAGACACGGAATAAGATAAAGTTTAATCTGGGCATATTCGTAAAAACTTTATTACTTTTTTGTTGGTTGAATTATCTTATTCTAATTAGATTTATGCTGATACTATCTGAACATCCATATTGAATGTTTTCACATTTTACATGGGAAATAAACTATAGCTGGGAAAGAGATATAAAAATATCTTCAGATCATGCCCCAAATATTTGTATTTATATACAGTTTTTACTGATTTTTTTTCCGAGATAAAACCCAAATTCCTGAGTTGAGATTTTGGTAAATTAAAATATATTAAAATTAGTACTACTTAATGATTAATATAAGTAGTATATGTTGGAATATATATTTTTTTCTGAGAACCATACACTAATTATTTAATTTTGGAATGATAGAGTTAGCAGAGCAATACAAATAGCTTTCTTTTGTATAATGGTCTGGGTTGGTGGCAGACCCAGATTATGAAAATCAAAGGTTAAGGTCAGAAACTAATATATTAGTTTGTGATTGTATTGTTGGATTTTGAGAATTTAATTCACTCAATGTATTAAGATTTTGTAGACTCATCTCTATTGCTTTTAAAATGACTGATTGCTACAAAGTTTAACTTATCCAAAATTTAAAACACAAAAGATTAAAAGAAAAAATAGCACTCTTAATTTTGCCACAAAGAGACAAAATATTTATATTTGATGCATTACTTTCTAATGCTTTTTCCTTGAATTTTTTAAAAAATAGTTAAGATTGTATAGTGCACTCATATTTTAAAATAAACTTTTGTTGTATTATCTTATTTATAAAATGTAATTTATTATTAGAAAATGAACTTATCCACGTTACTGCCACCTATGTCAAGAAAAAGAATATCTCTGGTACTAGAAATTACTCTTCTATTCTCACCTAATCACTGGTCTCTCCTTCTCCACAAAGTTAATCACTGTTCCAACTTCTAATACCATACATTAGTTCTGGGCTGTTTTTTGCTTTATAAAAATGGAACCATATATTATATTTCCTTGTCTCTGCTTTTTTTTGGATAAACATTATTTTTGAGAGCTTCATCCAGTTTGTATGAGTGACAGTTCACTAATTTTCACTGCACTCTTGAATATACTTCAATCTGTTTTTACACATTCTTGTTTTGATGAACAATTGGGATGTTTTGCAACTTTTCACCATTAACAATAATACTGAATGAACATTTTGCAGGATCTTTTGAGACATATGAATATTTCTATAAGTACATTTCTAGAGTGGAATGGTTGGGCTGCAGAAAATGCATTAATTCACTTTAGTAGATAACTGGCAGTTTTAGGATGTCTAAATGAATTTATATTCCCAACCAGCCACAGTATATGAAAATCTCAGCCAATCCAAACTTTGTCAATCTTCTTTATTTTACCCATTTCATTCTAGTAACACCTGATTGTATCTTTTATGGGTATTTCTCTAATGACCAATGAGAATGAGCATCTGTTTGTATTTTTTTGACCAACTGTTCAACCTGTTTTTGAATGGTCTATTCAAGTCCCTTGCTCATTTTCTTAGTCATTTCTCTTTTGGTTATCTGTATATGTATTTTTTATTCCAAGTTTTTATTTAAATTACAGTTAATTAGCATACAGTGTAATATTAGCTTCAGGTGTAGAATTTAGTGATTCATCACTTACATACAATTCTCAGTGCTCATCACAAGTATCCTCCTTAATACCCATCATCAACATATATTTTTGTTATATATTATTTTTATGTATTATAACTATCTTTTCTGACTCATTTCAGAATTTCCTATACTTAGCATAATCCAATTTATCAATTGCTTCCCTTATGGTTAGTGCTTTTTGGAGTCTGACTATCTCATAGTTACGGAGATAGTTCTATAGTCAAGGAGATATTTCCTATTCTAGAACTTTTATTATTTAACTTTCACTTTTTGATCAACAATTCCCCTGGCACAGTTATTCAAAACAGTGTAAAGGAAAGGTCAGGTTTTATTTCTTCTCTATGTATCCAGTCAGTTAACCCAAGACCAATTAGGGAAGAAACTATTTTTTCACAAATGCTTTAAGTATCCACCTACCATCAATATCTATCTATTATCTATCTATCTATCTATCTATCATCTCTCTCTCTCTCTCTCTAGATCGATCTATCTATCTCTCTATCTATCTAAAATCTGTCTGTCTGCCTATCAGTTTTTGGACCCTCTGTTCCATTCCACTGGTCTCTTTTTGTCTCTCTTTTTTTCCTACACTATTTGTACTGTTGACTTACTGTTTTTCTTTACTGTGATATAAAATTTTATATATACATTCCTTCTTTAAGGTTGCACAATTTTATTTTGCCACATAAATTTTAAAAAGTTTTTTTTTTTAATTTCCATGAAAAAAAAACCCGCTAGTATGTAATTGAATATGTAAATCAATTTAGGAAAAAAATGGTATATTTATAATACCAAGTCTTCACAAACACAGAGAGCATATCATGTCTTTATTTTTTTTTTTTTTTTGCAGTGAGCATTTAGTCTCTGTATTTAACAAACTTACAAACACAAATTAAAATAGGTATGCTATTCATAAGATAACTGCAGGGTTGTTTTTTTTTTTCTTTTTTTTTTTTTATTCTTATGTTAATCCCCATACATTACATCATT
>NW_027792633.1:0-286 GCF_054177405.1 Leptonychotes weddellii | reverse complement strand
TGAACAGTTGTGTTTTCATTTTCATTGGTTTCCATGAATTTTTTTTAATTCTTCTTTAATTTCCTGGTTGACCCATTCATTCTTTAGTAGGATGCTCTTTAGCCTCCATGTATTTGAGTTCTCTCCAACTTTCCTCTTGTGATTAAGTTCTAGTTTCAAAGCATTGTGGTCCAAAAATAGGCAGGAAATGATCCCAATCTTTTGGTACTGATTGAGACCTGATTTGTGACGCTGGATGTGATCTATTCTGGAGAATGTTCCATGGGCACTAGAGAAGAATGTGTAT
>NW_027792632.1:0-286 GCF_054177405.1 Leptonychotes weddellii | reverse complement strand
TGAAGTCACACAGCCGGAGGAGCGGTTCTGACTGAGGTGGTCTGACTCCATTGCTCTCAGCTAGACCCTGGAGAGACCAGTGTCCTTGTGCCATGCTGGCAAGTCAACCTGGGGATCAAGTTGAAAGACAGGCCTGGGTCGGAAGGTCTGGGGTGGGACCTGGGCTCCTGCCTATCAGAGGAACAAAGTGCCGGGTGATGCCCGTGGGCCCCAACCATGCTGTGAACAGCAAGGCTCTGGGGTACTCCATGCCAGATGCCTGGGATTGAATATCTCAAATATTCCT
>NW_027792631.1:0-286 GCF_054177405.1 Leptonychotes weddellii | reverse complement strand
GTGGAGAGGGGGCAAAGGAAGCAAGGCTGGCCCCCAGGTCTCTGGCTGGAGCCATGGGTGGGTGCTGGGGTGCAGAGCTGGTCGGTCGGGACCGATGCCAATGTGAGAGTGTGAGCAGATGCAGAGTGTTGAGGCCCTGCTGTCCTGGGGACTAGTCACAGCGATAAACAGCTGGGGTTTTTGTGCTCTGGTCAAGGTGCTGGCCAATGACAATCTAGGGACTTTTCTACACACGATATTTTGTCCTGACCCCCATACAAGCCCTGCTCCATCTGATGGTCGTGCC
>NW_027792630.1:0-286 GCF_054177405.1 Leptonychotes weddellii | reverse complement strand
GGTGTTGGCTTGTGTTATGAAATGCCTCCAACATTCAAAATGTTAAATAACTGTGGTGATAACTGGGATCTTTGTATGTAAATGGAGAGTCTTCTAGTGTTTCACCTAAGCATAACACTGACTTTAGCTTTGGGGTAAAAACTTTTATTTATTTATTTATTTATTTTTAAGATTTTATTTATTTAATTGAGAGAGAGAGCGAGCAAGCAGGGGGAGTGGGAGAGAGAAGCAGGCTTCCCGCCGAGCAGGGAGCCCGACGCGGGGCTTGATCCTAGGACCCTGTGAT
>NW_027792629.1:0-286 GCF_054177405.1 Leptonychotes weddellii | reverse complement strand
CCCAGGTGTTCACAAGGGTCACAGATGCAGTGCAGAGTGCCCTTACAACCCTCATGGGATTCGGGAGCCTCCCAGGGAACATCCTCATAGCGGCCAAGGGTTGTCCACCCAACACCCTCCCTCAGCATGGATCTCCCAGGACTTGCCCAAAGGCTCACAGCTAGGAAGTGGTGGGATAGGATCCAAAGCCAAGGCCCCAGGGCGGGTTGTGACAGGCCATGGTCACAGAGCCAGGAAATAAGCCCAGTCACTGCCTCCTGCAGGCTGTGCTATCCACCACTCTCTT
>NW_027792628.1:0-286 GCF_054177405.1 Leptonychotes weddellii | reverse complement strand
CCTTTTTAGTGCCGACTTTTTATGTGAAGGAGACTTAAAATTCCTGTTGCTAAAACTATGAAAAATACAAAAACAAAAACATTCCTCGTGCCTTAGCCTCTCTTACTGAGGTTGGTCTCAAGATAGCCTGTGGTTGGGCGCCTGGGTGGCTCAGTTGGTTAAGCGACTGCCTTCGGCTCAGGTCATGATCCTGGAGTCCTGGGATCGAGTCCCGCATCGGACTCCCTGCTCGGCAGGGAGTCTGCTTCTCCCTCTGACCCTCCTCCCTCTCATGCTCTCTGTCTCT
>NW_027792627.1:0-286 GCF_054177405.1 Leptonychotes weddellii | reverse complement strand
TGAGAGGAGACGAAATCCAGGTCTCCTACTCCTCCGCCATCTTGCTCCGCCCCTCCTCTAACTGACTTATTTCACTTAGCATGATATTCTCTGGCTCTATCCACGTCATTGGAATGGCAAGATTTCATTTTTTTTGATGGCTGAGTAATATTCCATTGTGTATATATACTGCTTCTTCTTTATCCGTTCATCAGTTGATGGACATTCAGGCTCTTTCTGTAATTTAGCTATTGTTGATAATGTTGCTACAAATATCAGAGTGCATGTATCCCTTTGAATCTGTATT
>NW_027792626.1:0-286 GCF_054177405.1 Leptonychotes weddellii | reverse complement strand
CCTGTGAGGCTCCAGAGCTCTTCCTTCTGTTGTTGAGAAATTTTCAATTTGTGCATCTGTCACTTAAGGTCCAGAGACTGATAATGAAAATGAGTGAAATAACCTCCTTGATCTAGTGCTTCCTTTTTCCTCCATTCAGGCTGCCCTCCATCGGAACCTTCAGTGGCTTCCTATTTCCAAGTCTAACGCCTGTGTGGCTATCAAGGCTCCTTATGGCTCCCCCCCCCCTGCACACTCACCCCCCATCTCACCCTCTCCTCTGTGAATGCCCTGGACCTCCAGCCTT
>NW_027792625.1:0-286 GCF_054177405.1 Leptonychotes weddellii | reverse complement strand
CAGGGCTCGCCCGCGCTCAGCGCCAACGTGAGCCTGCGCGTGTTGGTGGGCGACCGCAACGACAACGCGCCCCGGGTGCTGTACCCGGCGCTGGGGCCCGACGGCTCGGCGCTCTTCGACACGGTGCCGCGCGCCGCGCAGCCCGGCTACCTGGTCACCAAGGTGGTGGCGGTGGACGCCGACTCGGGACACAATGCCTGGCTGTCGTACCACGTGCTGCAGGCCAGCGAGCCGGGACTCTTCAGCCTGGGGCTGCGCACGGGCGAGGTGCGCACGGCGCGCGCTT
>NW_027792624.1:0-286 GCF_054177405.1 Leptonychotes weddellii | reverse complement strand
CAGGGCGCCTGGGTGGCTCAGTCGTTAAGCATCTGCCTTCGGCTCAGGTCACGGTCCCGGAGTCCTGGGATCGAGCCCCGCGTTGGGCTCCCTGCTCGGTGGGAAGCCTGCTTCTCCCTCTCCCACTCCCACTGCTTGTGTTCCCTCTCTCGCTATGTCTCTCTCTGTCAAATAAATAAAATCTTAAAAAAAAAAAAAATACAGAGAGGACTAACAGTATCATAAATTAAAAAAGAGGAAGGGGCGGAGCAAGATGGCGGAGGAGTAGGAGACCTGGATTTCCTCT
>NW_027792623.1:0-3231 GCF_054177405.1 Leptonychotes weddellii | reverse complement strand
GGTTACTGCCTATGTTCTCCTCTAGGATTTTGATGGATTCCTGTCTCACATTGAGGTCTTTCATCCATTTTGAGTTTATCTTTGTGTATGGTGTTAGAGAATGGTCGAGTTTCATTCTTCTCCATGTGGCTGTCCAATTTTCCCAGCACCATTTATTGAAGAGACTGTCTTTTTTCCATTGCATATTTTTTCCTGCTTTGTTGAAGATTATTTGACCATAGAGTTGAGGGTCCATATCTGGGTTCTCTATTCTGTTCCATTGGTCTGTATGTCTGTTTTTGTGCCAGTACCATTGTGTCTGGTGATCACAGCTTTGTAATATAGCTTGAAATCGGGCAACGTGATGCCCCCAGCTTTGTTTTTCTTTTTCAACATTTCCTTGGCGATTCGGGGTCTTTTCTGATTCCATACAAATTTTAGGATTGTTTGTTCCAGCACTTTGAAAAATGTCATTGGAATTTTGATCAGGATGGCATTGAAGGTACAGATTGCTCTGGGTAGCATAGACATTTTCTTTTAAAACACACACATCAGGATTCCTTCTGCCTCTCACTTGAATTTTTGGGACTGGGGGTCAGGGAGAAGCTAGTTACTAAATATTTATGAGATGGTGACAAAAACCTCTTATGAAGAATGCAGAAGGCTGTATGGCCAGGTGTCAGATTCCCAACCTCAGTGTTGCCCTTTGTTAGGCCTGCCATCCAGATCAGATGAGGCAGGATGAGCAGGAGAAACGTGACTGCATCATTTTTCCATGGAATTGGCGCTCAAATCTTTTTTCTTGGTTCCACTTTCAATCCTTTGGGCACTTAACCCAGTTGCTGTACATGCTTGTTTGCATTTTACTCCTGAGATTCCTCCACATTATGGAAGTAAAACAAATACTGTTGAATACTAGTTCCATGAATCTCCTCTTATAACTGAAATTCTTATTTTTTTTAAAGATTTTATTTATTTATTTGACACAGAGAGAGAGAGGGCGCACAGACAGGGGGAGAAGCGGGCAGAGGGAGAGGGAGAAGCAGATTCCCCACTGAGCAGGGAGCCCGATGCGGGACTCGATCCCAGGACCCTGGGATCATGACCTGAGCAGAAGGCAGATGCCTAATGACTAAGCCACCCAGGCACCTCTACAACTGAAATTCATAACGGGAATACAAATATTTAAAATTTCCAGTGATTATTTTGAAAAGGACAGTCACCACTTTTAATACAGTTGTAATGTCAATGGATAAAATTTAATCTCTCTGCCTACACACACACACACACACACACACACACACACACACAAGAAATGGGCATTTGTGTAAACATCTCCAGAAAGTTTTTTAAACTACATGCACTATACAAATCATGCATGATGAATTCTTCTAAATTATAAAGAAAAAGGTAAGCAAAATGATTGTCAATAAATGTTTCATTACTGTAACTTCTCAGCTAAATGATTAGTTCAGGCCAAATTGATGATCCTCCAAGTTATTTTTTCTATAATCTGCATACCCATTAGTACTTTGGGATCACTTATGTTATTTTTTTTTAAAGATTTTATTTATTTATTTGAGAGAGAGAATGAGATAGAGAGAGAGAGCATGAGAGGGGGAAGGTCAGAGAGAGAAGCAGACTCCCCGCCGAGCAGGGAGCCCGATGTGGGACTCAATCCCGGGACTCCAGGATCATGACCTGAGCCGAAGGCAGTCGCTTAACCAACTGAGCCACCCAGGCGCCCCATGGGATCACTTATGTTATTAATTAGATAACATGTGTACCAAGTCTGCTAGTGAACCTAATCTTAAATTATAATGTTCCAATGGGGACATGCAAGCTGCTTTCCAAATAGGTGCTTTGAAGTGATCTACCTTATGCTAAATTCCTTTCTAATGATCTACTCTGCTGTACTTTTTAAAAGACATTCATAGCAGAACAGTAAAAAAACTCATAGGGTTTGAAAAAGTTCACCTGTTGTTCATTGTACTCCCTACCTCTGGTCTCTTTCTTTGCACATCAGTTGCTGCAATTTCTTTCAAGATATAATTATATATCCATGTTATTTCACTTTCCATTTTCTTTACTCATTTTAGGACAAGAAATTTTTCACAAAATGACATTTAGAACAACTGAGGTATCTAAGTTTTGGGGAAAGACATTAGGGAACCGCATAGTAAGGGAAAATAATCTTTTCAACTTAATTCAGTCCATGTGTATTGACAAAAGTTAAAAGAATTTCATATCATGGAGGAAAATAAACGGAACTCTAAGAATAGTGCCTTTATTCCCCCTCAGACTGTTGGATATTTTTAGTATGTTTTTGATCTTTGGTGTTTTTCCAAAGTCTGAGCCAAAGTGAATATTGTCAAAGACCATCCTCCTAAATCAGTGTATGGCTCCCTGCAGGCCTTCAATTTAGTGCAAGAAACATTTGTTAATCACCTCTGCTTGTAGGGTGGTGATACAGATAAAAGACATACAGTCAGTGCTTTCGTTTTGAAGGAAAAGGCCATGATAAGAATATAAGCAAAAATAGCACAATACAAAGTTAAATGCTGTGTTCAGCTACAAGGGAGAACGAGAAGACATGGTCCCGCCCCCCACCCCTCCCCCCCAACCTGCCACAAGGGCCTTACAGTGTAATGGGGAGTGGGGAGGAGGAGAAAGAGAGCCAGATAGACAGTGAACGAAATTCAATATGGAAATCAAAATAAATACAAACCATGGTAAGTTCTATAAATTAGTAGTTAGGCTGCCATGTTATACAAGGCAACCTAGTCTGTTGGCTGTAGCTAAGGGGAAGCCAGCGGGCAAGGGAGGTAGGCCTGAGTAGATCAGCTTCTTAGGGCACAGAGCAGAGTGAGGAATGGTGTAGAATAGATCTGGAGAGGAAAGAGGAAATATCTACAGAGATGAGTAGGAATTCATCAACTTTTAGGGAAAGAGGTAGAGTAGGGCACTGGGGTATGAGGTATAGGCAGGCAGAGGGAAAACATGCACAAAGGCCCGGTGTTGAAGCAGGATCATGGTGAAATCCTGGAGCAGGAAGATGAGTGGTGAGCAGGCTCTAGACCTTGAGTTGCATTCTGGTCTGTATCCATAGAGCAGTGGGAAGAAGTGGGACTGGGGGGTGTGGTGGGAGGAGAGAAGACGCACCTGACAAGAGACGTGCTTTAAAAAGGTCATGCTGTTCAGGAGGGACAAGAAGAGGCCAGAGTTTAAAGGCTGTTACTGTTGCTTTTCAGT
>NW_027792622.1:0-13744 GCF_054177405.1 Leptonychotes weddellii | reverse complement strand
AAACTGAGGGTTGCTGGAGTGGGGGTTGGGGTGGGAGGGATGGGGTGGCTGGGTGATAGACACTGGGGAGGGTATGTGCTATGGTGAGCGCTGTGAATTGTGCAAGACTGTTGAATCTCAGATCTGTACCTCTGAAACAAATAATGCAATATATGTTAAGAAAAAAAAAAAGAAGATAGCAGGAGGGGAAGAATGAAGGAGGGGAAATCAGAGGGGGAGACAAACCATGAGAGATGATGGACTCTGAAAAACAAACTGAAGGTTCTAGAGGGGAGGGGGGTGGAAGGATGAGTTAGCCTGGTGATGGGTAGTAAAGAGGGCACATTCTGCATGGAGCACTGGGTGTTATGCACAAACAATGAATCATGGAACACTACATCAAAAACTAATGATGTAATGTATGGTGATTAATATAACAATAAAAAAAATTTAAAAAAAATGTCCAAGTGAATTAAACCATTCCATACTAAGAGAATTTGAAAACATGGGGCACCTGAGTAACTCAGTCAGTTAAGCGTCTGCCTTCGGCTCAGGTCATGATCCCGGGGTCCTGGGATCGAGTCCCACATGGGGCTCCCTGCTCAACAGGAGGCCTGCTTCTCCCTCTCCCACTCCCCCTGCTTGTGTTCTCTCCCTCCCCCCCCTCTGTCAAATAAATAAAATCTTAAAAAAAAAAAAAAAAGAAAACAAAGGGGAGGGGGACATGTTCAAAGAAAAGCCATCCAAAGAAGGCAGAAATTGTCACTGTTCTACAAATCTATTTTATCAGCTGTGCAATCACGCCACTCATTTTTCAAAAAATTATTTGTGGTGACGCTCTGAATGGCCAGAGGAAGAATCAGGCTTCCCGACAGCAGCTTTAAACCAGTGTGGGCTGGCCGCCTGATGCTAACAGCCTAATCCTTTCCTCTGAACTTGAGGGACTTGAGGGCCTGTCTCCCCTGAGCCAGGACGGTGTTTACTTTCTCCCTCCTCTCCTCAATGCTATGCTCAGCGGGGAAGACTCTGTGCCCTAGGGCTGCCCAGCTGCTCTGGGCTCCCGGCCGCCTGCAGACTCTGCTTCCCTAATGGGGGTGGGGGGGGCGTTAATCACACACCTGGCCACACCCCTCTTCACAGGCAGGGCGCGCGACACGCAACTGCCACTTGCCAACGACCGACCGCTGCAGCAATCTCAGCCTTCGGACGGAGACAGGGCTGTCAAGGACCCAGAGTCCCAGGAACTGAGGGGGCCCCTTGTCCCCGGCTGCAGGCCTGGGTCCCCGAGGAAGGAGGCTCCTTGTCACGGAGGCTAGGCCGGCTGCCTTGCCAGTGCCAGCGTCCACACAGGAGGGGGAACCAGGTAATTTCTCTAAAGCCCTGTGAGCAGAATTTCTTGACGTTTTATCTCCACTGTAGTGTTCTTAAGGGGGCGCTCCGTTTTGCACCAAGATAAATGCAGCGGTCTCCAATAAGTACAAATGCATTTAACACAAAATAGACCAATTCAGACAAAGCATTCTGTCAGGCCCCACAGTCCATAGGGAATTCCCTGAGGGATGGGATTTGAGGAATTCTACTCCAAACCCCCAATCCTGGTATATTTTCCCCCAGCAAATTGCTTGGAATTTTTACCAGTTGGGATTATACATTTGGCCTAAAACTTTGATCCTCCTGATTGCCCCAAATGGTAATTCCTATTTAGATAACATTTCAAAGAATTCCCAGATACGTTATCTTGCTGGAACCTATTTAATATCCTGGGACATAACTCATTAAACAATTATTGTCTATTAACACCATAACTTTAATGAGTTTTCCAGAGATGGAGAAGCAAAGCCCTGAGGGGATGAGACCCTGAAAATCAGATGCGTTTTAGACTGGAAGGGAGCTGAGAAACCACCTAACACGTGGAGCCGGCACAGGCAGGGCAGGGGAGGTGGGTGGTCCCGTGGGCACCCCTGCCGCCAGACAGGGGCCACAGTGAGGGGCAGACAGGAACAGCAGTAGCCTCAGAAACAAACGTCACCCTGTCACGCTGCTGCCCAGGACCGACCTAGAACTCACAATGAAAAGCCCCCGCGGTGCCAAATCAACTCATTCCAGGGCTGAGAACTTGCGCTCAATCCTGCAAGAACAACTTGGCCGTCCCCGGCATCTCAGCAGAGAGCCTGGTGTGTCTGCTGCGATTCTCCCAAGGCATATAATCCTCTGGCTTATCCCAGATATTTTTGGAGGGAACAAAAGGAAGCCTTCGTTTTGAAACATCCCTTCTCACGTGTTAGCACAATCCTTCAATAATGCACCTTTGAGGTTCATGCTTGTGTTCTCTCTGACAAATGCACCTTTGAGGTTCTGAGTAATTCTTCCCGCTGGCTGCCCCGAGCGTGTCTGGGTTCCAAGAATTTGCTTGAAATGCGCCAGATGCCTTGTCCTAGCTAGAGCCACACGTGTGGTTTGGAGGACCCAGTAGCATGGTCTCAGGGGTTCCTCTTCCTCTGAGATCCTGCTGCTGTCTTCCCCGGGCCATGGGACATGGTGGTTGTATGGTCAGGGGCAGACCCACCTTCTCTCTGGGCTTCCCTAGCCTCATGTGTCAAGGGAGAGGTTGGGGTTTCACTGGTTCTCATCCCTGGCGGTGTGTTAGAATCCCCGGGGAGCTTTAAAAAACAATGCCAGGATCCTTATTTAATTGATCAGGGCGGGGCCGGTCCTGGGTATTTTTAAAAACAGTTTTCCAGATCGGCAGTTGCTGAGCTAGATGATCTCTGGAACCTTCGAGGTTCTATACAAGCCCGCAATCCTGACAGTCTGATCCTCCATTTTATTTATTGAATTAATTTTTTTCCAAACCTACTTTTTATTTTCAGTATGTTGCATAGGCTGACGTTTAGAAATGCCTTTAATTATATAGAAAAGATGGATTGTTAAAGTATTGTTTGTTGGAGCATAATTGGCATAGAATACTGCATGTGTCTAAAGTGTACGATCGGATAAATTTTCACCCGTAAGAAAAATGGTTACCACAATCGCGATAGTGAACATATCCATCACCCCCAAAATGTCCCATGCCCCTTGATAACCCCCCGCCCCCTTTCTCCCCTCTCCTCTTCCCCCAGGTAACCACTGATCTGCTTTCTGTTACTATAGTTTGCATTTTCTATCACTTTATACCAATGGAATCATACAATATGTTCTATTTTCCACCTGGCTTCTTATTATATCCTTAAACTTTAGATATCAAGCTCTTTGAGAACAGGAGCCCACCTTGTATTTCTTTTCTCTTCCTCCAGGCCCCCAACTTATCTTTGCCCAGAGAAACCCCTTAATCATTTTTTGCTTGATGGGAATCAGACCTTGGTGACCTTGCAAGCGAGCTTCAGTTGGGTGGCCCACTCCCCACTCCTCTGCAGGTTCCTAGCCAGCAGTTTCAGCTCAGTTTAAAAATAATACGTTAGCTTAAATGCATCCATTGGGGGTCCGTGGAGTTCTAGGGCTCCAGAAAATGAGTGTCAAGGTATATGTTGGGGGCAGGGCGAACTACCTGGGAAAGGTCCTTGGCTTTCTCCAGATTCTTAAAAACCAGGTTCTTGACCCCGAAGGAGGAACTATGGAATTTATGTCGTGCTTTATTCCTATTATATCCTACATGTATTTTATTAATATGATGCCCAACTGTAACTCCTCTACTGTCTGCTCCCTCTCCTCCTCCCTCCCCCTCTCCTCAGTACCTTTATTTTGTTCTCTCCCTGCTCTACTAAAGGCCCCAGGGAAATTTTCGCATTCCTCTTCTCTTCAAAGACCTTCTCACCTAAGTTATGTGGAGTGCTGTGCCTCTTTATTCAATGATTCCTATCCCACCTTACCTAACACTTCACCTAAATACCTGGATACCACTGTGTTCCATTGCCTCAAAACCCGGGAGCATGGGATTCCTTTTTATCTTAAACAAGATCAACGTTTGCATTGTTGTAAATAAGTATTATAAGAACCAGACATAACAAGAAATAGCACTGCAGATTCTCCACTGAGCAGCCTCTGCTTCATCCAGAGATACCTCCTCTTACTCCCCTCTACCAAACACAAAAAATATTTAAAAAAATAATACGATGTCTGATTTGAGACCGAGATGAGTAATAGCAACATCAGCTTCTAAATGATAGATTCATATGCGTCTGGCACAGTCACATAAACACGGGTTTCAAAGTGTCTTCCAGAGAGAGGAGAGAGCAAGAAAGACATCTCATCTGCTGGCCAAAAGGCCTAAATGGGCTCCACCTTGCCCCCAGTCCCCCTAACCCCTTGCATGTTTGCAAGGGTCTGCTATCTTCCACCCGGCCGGGCTGTCTGGCTCCCTGCTTGGGACCAGCTCTTCACTTTTTTTTTTTTGAAGGTTTTATCTATTTATTTGACAGAGAGGGAGAGACAGCGAGAGAGGGAACACAAGCAGAGGGAGTGGGGGAGGGAGAAGCAGGCTTCCCACCCAGCAGGGAGCCTGATGTGGGGCTCGATCCCAGGACCCCGGGATCATGACCCGAGCCGAAGGCAGACGCTTAACAACTGAGCCACCCAGGCGCCCCACTCTTCACTTTTATTCTTCCTTTCAGCCCTGCCTTTTCCCCAGCAGACTAGCACATACAGCAACTATAGCACTGCAGTCCAGTGTCTACACGATTTCATTCTTCTGCAATAAAGGCAAGCCTCTGAAAGTTACTTACGTGGAAGTGGCAAAGACAAGCTCTGGATTTGGAAGCCGAGTCTGCTGATGCCAGCCCACTTAAATAGCTGGGTTGGCTGACGCGGGTTGTTGATAGCACGTTTATTTACGCCTATGAGTGCACGCTCAAGCAAGGACCTGAAAAACCTGCAGTGTGGGCAGCAGGGGAACAGCTGAAAGTATGCCCAGGTTACATCTCTCCCGGTTCTTCGAGTCTGATAGGCAGGCGGTGACTTCTGAGTTTCATGGAAGTTTCTCGGCACCACCTTCTTGTCCCTGATCTCTTTCTTTGCCAGGCCAAGACTCTTCACCAAGATAACATGAGAGATGCAGCTGGGAGAGGAAGGAACAAAGGACCCTGACCGTTGCACCAAGTTCCTTATTTTGAATGGGCTTCCAGCTAGATGTTGCCGTATTTTAAACCCTAGGCTTGGTGAGGTTGATTTCACTGCTCTGTGGGCTGGATGCCAAGTTAAGCGCCTGGAGAGTTGCCCAATCAATGAAAAGTTGTGGTGTATGTGTGTGTGGGTTTTTTTTTTTTTTCCAGGCACAGAACGTACAAATAAAGAACAGTTATAGGGGAGGTCCAGGCTAGGATGATACAATTTTAGGTCCCCTTCAAAAATGATTTTAGTTTCTTTCTTCTGTGTCTGTACTTTCCTCCTGACTTCCCCTCCCCTTCCTTTGTTAATGAAATTCCTATCTAAGAGTTGAAAGATTCCCCATGAAAGCTCAAATAAAAAGCCAGTGTGTGAGCCAGCCTGTGGGAAGATGCACTCCAAACGTGAGAAGTGTTCCGTGGTTCATGTGATCGTCAGTGGAAACGTTTCTGAGGGTGAGGGTATGTGTGTGGGGGTGGGGACCCAGTTAGCCGATGTTTATCTGTTTTTTATAGCTAGATATGGCAGTTAATAGTCAATTGCAGCATTGCTAAACACATTAGCTGGGTATGATTTTGAGAGGCTGAAGGAAGAGAGACAGGGTTTGGTGAGATCATTTATGGGAGTATCTGTGTGTATTTGCTGGTACGTAGTGCAGACTGGTAAGTTCCACCCAGATTACACAGCCTATATTCTTCACTTCACTGGACAAAGAAAAAGCCCACTTGATTCTCTCGGGAACAGTGGCTATATATGAAAGAAGAGCAATCATTAAGAATATTTCTTTCTCTCTTGAGAAAGGGGGGGAATGGTTATAAAACATGTGTGGGAGAATTGTAGAGACAGGGGGCTGGCCTATCCCAACCCTGGTTACCAGAAGAATTCTTTTGTTGCCTAATTCATTGCCTAACTTTTGACTGTTCTATGGCCAAATCTGGATTCTTGCCTCTCAGATTTCTTGAATGCAGGGTCTATGTCTTGTTTATCATTTGACACCTACAGAGCCTGGCACAAATGATGAGGACAATGACAATGACGATGGTGATGATGATGTCTGGGTTTACACTCAGGACTGATTGGAATCAATATTTAGAAAGTTGCTTCAGAATGTTTTCAACTATTCTTATTTGTTTGTTTATCATCTGTCTTCTGGAATGTGACTTCCACGACCTCAGTGACCTTGCCCACCTTGCCCACTCTTGTAACCCCAACACCCAGCACAGTGTCTGGCCCATAGTAGGTGTTTAACAGATATGTGCTGTTTGCTTAGTTTCTAAATTCATTTGAAGCATGTGCAACCCAACAGACCGAAGTTCTGGAATCAGTAGTCCCATCTTGGTTCACACATGTTTCTTTCACTCTTGCATAATGCGTTGGCTTCAAGCGATTCCTCTTTATCCAGTGTGTCATGGAGATGAAACTGAAAGTTGCAGAAATCACAGGGCAACTTGACATCACTTAAAAACTCTGCAGGTATGTGGTTTCAGGTTGCTCAGTGGTGCAATGAGGTTACCAAGAACGCAGGTATTTTCTGTGTTCCATTTTGAAGTCTTCGGTGTGATAGCATTGCCTCCTGTCACGGCAGCAAGGTTGATGCGGTAGCTTGGTATATCCCATCCTTAAATGAAAAAAATCAAAGACAAGTAGGAGGGGAGATGGGCTTTCTCCTTAGTATCCCTCTATGTTAGAAAAGTCTTTCCAGAAGCCATCAGCAGACTTCCAGTTATGTCTCCTTGCAGAGAACGGGGTCAAATGGCCACCACACTGGCTAAATCCATCATGGCCACTCCAGGCCATGAGAATTTTGCTTCACTCTAGCAGCTCTCTTTGGCTGTGGCACATGTTTTTTGTTTTTTTGTTTTTAAATGAAAAAAGCTTACTTCAACTCTCAGCAAAATTAAAACTATTTCAACAACCCACAAATAAGGGAAGTAGCTGGCTACAATGATTTTTTTGTCTATGGGCTTAGATTATAAGTCTGTATCACCACTGATTTTCTGCATATCCAAGGAATAGCATATAATCTAGCAGCCTCTTATCTTCTCCTATGTCTGATGGGATTGATGATGCTGTTAGTTCTCAGAAACATCAAGCCTAATACTGCAACTAAGCATAAAAAGGTTGCCAAACAGTCTCTAAGGGTTTAAGACTCATTTTCCTGCTCCTCTTCTTGTCTCTCATATTTCAGTGGAATCCCGTATTCCCATGTTTGCATCTGGGAGCTCCAGCTACTGCTTCGGATTTGTAAACTGGAAACAGATGGCTGATACAGTAATTCTCACCTAGTTTGTATTTTCTCCTGGTGATGAGCAAACTTCAAATTAACACGCAGATAGGCAATTTTGTTTTCCTTCTCCTCACTGTTCTAGACCTTTTCCTTGTGGTGGGCTTCAGGAACTCTCCTCTCCATTGTCACAGATCAAGAGAATTAGGATGAAAGATGTGGTGGAAAGAACAGTATCTGGGGGACACCTGGGTGGTTCAGTTAGGCATCTGCCTTCGGCTCGGGTTGTGATCCCAGGGTCCTGGAATTGAGTCCCACATCCGGCTCCCTGCTCAGCGGGGAGTCAGGTTCTCCCTCTCCATCCACCTCTCCCCCTGCTCATGCTTTCTCTCCCTCTCTAAGGAAAAAAAAAAGAGAGAGAGAGCAGTATCTGGGTGCTCAATAAGTGTGTGTTGAGTGCCTGGAAGAATGGTGGAAAGGAAAGAGTATGGACTTCTGAATCATGCAGGCTTGCATTCATGTCCCACCTCTGCCACTTCCCTTCAATGTGAGCCAAGGCAAGTTACACAACTTCTCTCAGATTCAGTTTCCTCATCTATAAAATAGGTTTGCCAAAAGGACTAGAGATAATATATGTAAAGCACTTAGCATAATGCCTAGAACATAGTATATGCTCAATAAATGGTAGTTGCTGCTAATAGTTACAACAATAAGCCCAATTTTCCTTAGTCATCTTTGTGGAGCCCACACATGGTGGGCACAAAATAGTGAACCTAAAGCCCAGGGTGCTACAGCAAATGGGACTGTTTGGAAGAGCTACATAGAAGGCGGTGATATCTGGACCGTGGGCAGCAGTTTCTTTCCTGCTCTAAGCCAGAGATCACTGAAGTGCAGGAGGCCACTTTATGTATGAGGAGCATGCAATGGTGAAGGGGGAGAAAAGCCATTCCCTGGGGAACAGAAAACTGCCAAAGACGTTTAAGAAAAGTTCTCATGAGGGATATAAACCTCCCCAGGGCCAAACTCTGACTTGGACAGAAGCAAATTAGGAAGAAGGGTGACCAGAGTATAGAAGCATATACCAGCTGAAAGTTCTACCCCCCAAGGTGTGAACTTGCAGAGATATTGTGGAAGTGCTGACTCCCAGCGGGCCCTTCCTGGGCCCAGCCTGGCTGGGAGGCAAACCAGCGTGGCCAGTAGCAGAGGATCAGCAATGACAGAGAACCTGGATGCAGAAAAGGATGTCAGCTAACCTGGGTTGGAGATGTTTCCCTTGGCTGCTCCTGGCAGAGGGTTTCACACGCTCCCTGGGGAGGAGGGACTGAGAGTTATAACAGAACCACACTCTAGCTTGTTGTGAACTGGCAGTGATTAGGTCATTCTTTCTGTGAACTGCAGGTATTTATTTCCAAGTGTGGATTCCATCATCTTACCTAATCCATCCGCTGTCCTAGTGGATTCCTGAGTCAGTGGATGACTAGGAGTTAGGATGCTGTGGCCCATGCCCAGCGCCCACTGTGGAAGGTGCCTGGGGAAGGGCTGTTCTGACTGGTGTGGTCCATGTCGCCTTTGCTCTTTGACTTAAAAGTCATAGTCTCCTCCCATTCCATTTTGTTTCATCCAGAGTCTAATGAACGGGGAGGTCACAAAGCATCGTTTTCCCTAGAAACCCCATTCATGCTGTTGATCAGAGGAGGGGAAGGCCCTTGGTAATGGGGAGCATCAGCCATCTGTGGAAGGAGGGAGGGGGTAGGGGCATCTGTCTTCACCCACAAACACCTCCAAACGCGTCCACTGCTCTCCCTCAGCATGAGGACTCATGGCTGGCAGCAGGAGCTGTGGGGTGACATTCTCAAGAGGGGTGGAGCCTCACCTAAGAGGCTAACCTTCCATGAGTGACAGGAAGGTATTGCAGGTTGGGGCCACCTCAGCCTGACTGTCATCCCCTAATACACAGGGTGAGGAAAGAGAGTCCCCACACCCATGAAATTTCAGGGATGGGCCCTGTGCTTTTAGAAAGCAGCAGGTGGGGAGCTGGGGTGAAGAAAAACAAAATCCTTTGGTAAAAACTTGCCTGACTGGGTGTCAAACCCAGGCCCAGTCCATGCTACCAATCACCACACAGCATGACCTTTGCGGCCACTTGTCAGGGTGACTCACTGGAGCTCCAAGGAGGAGAGCAAGAGCAGGTCCCACCTCCTCCCCAGGGGTACGCCCTCCCAAGCTCCCTCTATTTAAGATACTTGACTTCTTCTGTGAGTGATTTTGCCTGGAAACACAGAGGAAGAAGAAAGGAAAAAGGGGAGCTAACAAAAATATAAAGCTTGCAGACAAACCAAAAAACAAACAAAAAAAATGTATGTCTGATACTGTGGGAAAAGGGTTGCACATATTTTGGGCTAAAATTGTGGATCAGCTGAAGGGAGAGAAAAGTTTTGATTAACAGCTACAGACCTTTTCCTTCCTGTCTCTTCCCCTCCACCTCCAAGGCCACAAGGTGGACTCAGCATGTGACTCCAGAAGCTCCCATGCCCTCTCCATGCCTCAGTCTGCATGAGGAGGGAGTTGAACTAGATGATCCCTCTGAGGTCCTTTCCATTTTAATCTTCTGCCCTCCAAGGGGAGAGGGTCAGGGGCCACTGGGTGGAGAGGAGGGACCCCCCAGCAGCCACAGGGGAGGATGGACCCCCCACTTAGGGCTGAGAGAAATGAGAGGAAGCATCAGGTACAATGTGAGCAACTATTGTGACACTGAAACCCTCCACTCACTACCATTGGTAAGCATCCACTCCCTGAGGTTCCCTAGTCCCCCTCCTCAACAACCTGGGCCTCCCCAAACCTCCCAGGATCCAGTAATTAGAGATAACACCTGGCTGTGTGTATATGTGCACATGCGTGAGCGTGCGCATGCGTGCATTCATGCGTGTGTGTGTGTGTGTAGCAGAGAGAACAACCAGGACTCAGCTCCAGTTACAATGCTTCAAGCATGTGTTTGGTCAGTGCCTGACTTTCCACTACAGTCTAGAGAGACATCTTAAAAGAGAAACCCCCGAGGTGGGGGACTTTAGGGGGATGGGGTTGGGGGGGTTGTGGGTGAAGAAGGGAGGGAGGGAGCACTGTACATACATCATCCCTGAAAAAAATGTCTGAAGTTCTTACTTTCTGCTTTTGGCAAAAATATGCTCTGGTCTGATTTTATTAACTAATTCAGCGCAATTCTGCTCTGCACATTTCAGCAAAAACCTCCCTCCACTATGGCCTTCTCTGAGGTTTCTGTAACGAGGCCTTGGCAGGGCAGTGGGCAATGATTTAAGGTCTCTTGTACAACGGCTTCTGTTGTGGTGAATTACATAAATGGTGGTGCACACTCTTGCATACGACTTTTACCTCTCTGGAGAGTCAGCTCCCAGACTAGTCTTTCCAGTGGGTTCTGAATAACCTACAAGAGGGCCTGGTGTCCTGAGTTGACTTCCCAAAGATGAACTGATGAGGGAGCAAAAGGCAGGCTGAGGGCAAAGCACAAGAGAACACCCCACACCCCCCTCCCAGGTGGGATATTTGTGACATTCTGCAGGCACTCCTGACTGCCCAAGAACAAAGGAAGGGGAAAAACCAATGGTCAACTAATAGAGATCACAGTCACGCAGGATATGAGCCTCCAACACTTTACAACAGTCTTAATGATTTACAAGGGGGGAAAAAAAAAGCAGTCTTACCAACAGCCAGACCTCCAGAAACCTACAGACTCAATTTCCTGAGGACCTAACATCACCTTCCCCTCCATAGGATAGAAAACCTTATATGATCAGTCACTCCTCACAACCCCAGCCAGGTCTTTCTGCCCATAGGTCCTGTCCCTGTGTCATAATAAAACTACCTTTTACCTTTTAGCACTGAAGATGTCTCCAGAATTTTCTTGACTGTTCGTTCACATTTCACATCAATACCACTGACTCTGTTCCCTGACTCAAAGGGAAATAAACTCTGCATTTTTCATGATGCTGCCCGTAGTTACCCCATCTGTCCCAAGGCCAAATCTCAGGCTGAAGAGAATTTAGGGTGGTACCAGGATTCAGAGGGAAGGCTCTGGAGACAGTGTGGACCTGGCTCAGACCTATGGTGACGAATGGTCCTGGTTTTCCCAGAACTGTCCTGGTTTAGCACTGGATATCCCATGTCCTAGAAAACCCCCCAGTCCTGGGCAAACTGGGATGGTTTGTCACCCTGTCCTAGTTTTCTTACATCATAGTCAGTAATTTAAACTTTTTTTTTTTTAAAGATTTATTTATTTATTTGAAGGGGAAGGGGCTGAGAGAGAGGGAGAGAGAGTCTTAAGCAGACTCCACACTGAGCACAGACCCCAATGTGGGGCTGGATCTCACAACCCTGAGATCACGACTGGAGCCGAAACCAAGAGTCTGACACTTAACAGACTGAGCCACCCAGGCACCCCAGTAATTTAACCTCTTTGAACCTTAGTTTCCTCATATGTGAAATGAAGATAATGATCACCACCTCATGTGATATTTGAGGAGTAGGGTTGATATCCACCCATAGATTGTTCAGGAAGAAAAGAGAGGATTGGGTGACAAAAGTAATGTGTTTGCGCCTCTGTTCCAAGGAGGAGAGGGCTCCTCTCCCCCATGTGTTTTGACCTTTCCAAGTGTAGGTGTGAGCACAACACTTGAGGATTCTGGAACAATCCAGAACCTTGCAGGCCCTGGCTAACGCAGAAAGCTGGGTTAAGGTCTCTCCCAGCCCTGTGATTATCTGACTAAGTGTAAATGGCAGAGGCTGCTGCCTGCTTGCAGAAGTCACTTTTAGCAGCCACCACTTAGGAGTCACAAATAAGGGATTATGAAGCCTTTTCTTTTCAGCATCCTTGTTGCCCCTCAGCTATTGTGCGCAGATTCTTAACTAATAGCTGTGTTCTGAGTGACTATTTCCCAGTAACTACTGTTTCAGGGCTGAAAAAGGAAAAGAAGTTAATGTTTTCCAAAGACTCCCTTGCAAGCCTTTTGCAGCCCAAGGGTGAATTTCACAGGCGTCTTGATCCCCGGCAGTAGAGGCTGAGGGCTGTCTTGGAGACCAGAAGCAGCAAGCAAGAACTCCCACAACAAAAGAGAGGCAAGGGAATTATATATTCAAATGTCCTGATAGAAGAAGGCTTTAATCAAAGACACCATAGAAAACAAGCCGCAGGCTGATAGGGAGTATTTGGAACATGACGGTGTCAAAGGGATCCAGGCTTATTCTGAACAGAACAAAATGACTGGGGAAAATGGTCCTTCCTAGTTGAGCAGAGCTATGTCAGCACTAACAACACGAGGGGGCTCCTATTAGGAAGGTGCCAAGGGTTGGAGATTATTCAAAGTGTGACCGTCTTTACCATCCCAGCCCTCCCACCCCCACCACAAATGAAGTCAGAAACATCAGAATTAGTGCCAGATCCTGATTGAAAACAGAATTTTGCAGAAGTGGAAAACTCAACATGCAAGACTCTGGCACCTGGGATAATTAACTAGTCCAAGGCAGTGGATGGCACAATTTTGCGTAATTAGGACACATTTGGGAAGAGAGAAAAAAAGAACTCTCCAATCAGGAATTTACTGATTTAGGGAGGGGGGAAAGATGGCGGAGGAGTAGGGGACCCTTTCAATTGGTCCCCAGAATTGAGCTGGATATCTACCAGACCACTCTGAGCACCCACGAAACCAGCCTGAGATGTAAAAAGATCTGGATCTCTACAAACAGAATATCACAAGAGGTTGGTTTGGAGGTACGAAGTGGGGAGTACTGATTCCGCGGGCAGATATCGGAGGATAAACGGCAGCGGGAGGGTGCCTGGACGTGGGGATCCTACACCACCGGTGAGCGACAGCCTCGCGCGCTGCGAACGGGGCACAGACTCGCAGACCGGTAGCAGTGGGGAAAGGACTTTAGGGCAGTCCCCGGGTTGGAAACCCAAAGCTGCGGGGTCGCGCCTGCGAACTGCAGCCCCCGGGGCAGAAACCCGGAGCGGTGGGGTCGCCCCTGCTAACTGGGTGCAGCTGGCGGTTTCAGAAGCACAAAGGGCAGAGACATGCCCCGACCCGGAGGCAGGACTGGGGGTGCTGCGGAGGGGCATACAGCCCAGGCCGCTGCAGTTTATAGCAGCACGGACAGAACCGGAGACAGTGTGGCCTGGAGGGCTCACTGAAGAACAGATTGCGGTCTCTCTGCTCTGAGGCAGAGGGTTGGAAACGGTCTCTTCTGCTCTGACTTGTGGAAGAGACGCGGAAAACTGCCAGGGAAAGGCGCCAGAGAACAAAAGCCCCAAAGACTGATTCCCACTGAGCCCATCCCCCACCACAGGGGCGCAGGGCAGCTCCGCCCAAACAGGGTTGCCTGAGTAACAGCGCGGCAGGCCCCCTCCCGCAGAAGACAGGCTGGGAAAACAAGAGG
>NW_027792621.1:0-286 GCF_054177405.1 Leptonychotes weddellii | reverse complement strand
TTTAGAATTGGGTGACTTTCAACAGTTTGTTAACTTGCCATCTCTACCCTTTTAGTTTCTGGGCAGATTTCATGTGTCGTGCCCTACCCCCCCCTCTCCTTTTGTATTAATCAAATCGTTTTGTAGAGGTGGAATCTTAAGTGTTTGTGTGTCCATTTTCTTTGCATGTGCAGCCTTTTGCTGTGCCTGTTCAGTGTTTTATGCCTAATTGGATATTGAATCAGTAAGTGTAAATAGAGCTTTTGATCTGTAATGCTTTTATACAAAGTTTTTTATTTTAATAATA
>NW_027792620.1:0-286 GCF_054177405.1 Leptonychotes weddellii | reverse complement strand
TCAAATAAATCTTAAAAAAATAAAAAATAAATAAATAAATAAACATGCCTAACTCTTTAAAAAAAAAAAGAAAAAAAAAGGATTAAGCAGATGAGAAAAATCACTATCAATAGTTTGTTGTATTTTCTGCCAGACTTTTCCCCATACACACATCTAATTCAAGGGGCTCCTGGGCAGCTCAGTCGGTTAAGCGTCTGACTCTTGATTTTGGCTCAAGTCATGATCTCAGGGTTGTGAGATCGAGCCCCTCAGTGCAGAGTCTGCTTGAGATTCTCTCTCTCTCTCT
>NW_027792619.1:0-286 GCF_054177405.1 Leptonychotes weddellii | reverse complement strand
GCTCCCCGGGCAGCAGCAGGCGCACGGCCGTCTGGATCTCCCGCGACGTGATGGTCGAGCGCTTGTTGTAATGCGCCAGGCGGGACGCCTCGCCCGCGATGCGCTCGAAGATGTCGTTGACGAACGAGTTCATGATGCCCATGGCCTTGGACGAGATGCCCGTGTCGGGGTGCACCTGCTTCAGCACCTTGTACACGTAGATGGAGTAGCTCTCCTTGCGGCTGCGCTTGCGCTTCTTGCCGTCCTTCTTCTGAGCTTTAGTGATGGCCTTCTTGGAGCCCTTCTT
>NW_027792618.1:0-286 GCF_054177405.1 Leptonychotes weddellii | reverse complement strand
TGGGGATTAACATAAGAATAAAAAAAAAAAACTGAGAGTTGAAAATGGTTGTTGAATAGGGCTAAAGTGCTAGGGATCTAGTGCCCCAAATTTCACTAAAAACAATTTGGATCTGTATATATATTTGGTGGGAAATTCACCGACCAAAAAATAGGAAAATATTTACTAGAGCCTTCGTGTAGGCAGGTCTCATTAACTTAGATATTTACATATTTTTTTTGTACCTGAATGTAATTAGTATTTATACAAAAAGTGATTGGTACCAGTGATTAAGACTGAGGAAATT
>NW_027792617.1:0-286 GCF_054177405.1 Leptonychotes weddellii | reverse complement strand
GGCTCAATCAGTGCAGCATGCAACTCTTGATTTCAGAGTTGTTAGAGCCCCATGTTGGGTGTAGAGATTGCTTAAGAATAAAATCTTAAAAAAAAAAAAAAAAAAAGGAAAAAGAAAACCCTTAGGGGTGCCTGGGTGGCTCAGTCCATTAAGTGTCCAATGCTTGGTTTCAGCTCAGGCTCATGTCATGACCTGAGAGTTGTGAGATTGAGCCCTTTGTGTATGGCTCCACGCTGGTGTGTAGAACCCGCTTAAGATTCTCTTTCTCTCCCTCTCCCTCTGCCTG
>NW_027792616.1:0-286 GCF_054177405.1 Leptonychotes weddellii | reverse complement strand
GTCATTGATTTTCTACCAGCTCTAAAAATTATGTGACATCTCTAGGCATGAGAAGCAATATAGCCTTCTCATGAACAAGAGTTCATGTTTTGTGTGAGAAAGACAAACTATGTAAGTCTCTAGATCTGTTCTGTCTAATACACTAGCCACCTGTGTCTGTTGAGTACTTGAATTGTGATTCTGGATTGAGACATGTTGTCAGCATAAAATACAACATTGTATTTTTTTATTGTTATGTTACTCACCATACATTACATCATTAGTTTTTGATGTAGTGTTCCATGAT
>NW_027792615.1:0-286 GCF_054177405.1 Leptonychotes weddellii | reverse complement strand
TATAGATTAGAGAACATGGAGATCAAAGTTTCTGTCCTTGAGGACAGAGGGGAAAATAGAAAATTCAAATTCTGAGATTAAATAGAGATGAGAACGGTATACAAGGTATTTATCTCTCAAAGAAGAATGCTCTATAAAATTAAATAATTTAAGAGTTAAGATTTGAAAAGAACTTGTGTTTGAAACTATGGAAGAGACAATAATAAGTTAACTATTTCAAAGACAGAAAGATATTAGCTGTACTTCTTTGAACAGATTCTCATATATCACAAGTTTGAAAAACATT
>NW_027792614.1:0-286 GCF_054177405.1 Leptonychotes weddellii | reverse complement strand
TGTATACTTTTGGTTTTTATGGGTCTGATTTGGTTAGAGGGTCAGGCCTCTATAGTCTAAAATGAAAGACAGGTGAGTTGTGATAAGATATAATTCAGTAAGAGCAGAAGGAAAGAATCATAGCCTTGTCTATAGAAATGGTAAAAACGTGAGTATGTTTCTATGAACTTAGAGAATATAACTCTGCTGGATAGTGGAATACACTTATATTGCATTTAACATGGTTGCAATATAAAGCCAAACTCATTTTCAAAGTCTTATTCTGGGTCCATTTATTAAATAGTTT
>NW_027792613.1:0-286 GCF_054177405.1 Leptonychotes weddellii | reverse complement strand
TAGGAATTTAGAACTTTGTCAAAATTTTCATGCAACTAATTTTTAACATGAAATGAAGCATGATTGCTAGACTTGAATATTTGGGACGTAATTACTGATGTAAAGTCTCTAACTTCATTAAAATAGTAACAGCTAGATTATGATCTTAGTCAAATACATTATTCCAGAAGCAAAGATAAAATATCACAATTTCTCTAGCCTTTGGAGATGTATCTTGAAAGAAGTTGCTGTGGCCGATGTCAAAGAGGTTACTGCCTATGTTCTCCTCTAGGATTTTGATGGATTC
>NW_027792612.1:0-286 GCF_054177405.1 Leptonychotes weddellii | reverse complement strand
GTATTTAAAAGTTTTTCCAGACTTTTGGGGAGATTTGCCAACTGGGGGATGGTGTTACATCATTTTCACAAAATAATTATATTTATTAAAATAATGGGCACCTGGGATGTAATAAAGCAGCTATCTGTAAAAGTTATAAATTACATTTAATTGTCAGATGGAAAATCTCTGGCCTTTTCCCATATGTTTCTGCATTCAGAAATTTGATGGTGTTTTTGCAGAGAACACACTTAAATGTTGAATGATTTCATTCTGGATTGTGACAGTTATTAGACTTCTGTTTGTG
>NW_027792611.1:0-3231 GCF_054177405.1 Leptonychotes weddellii | reverse complement strand
ATATAATGAGACAGATGAACAGAGTAGAGCAATACATTGGATCCTGTGTGTATTTTGGTCTGTTTGTTAGAAAACTAGATCACAAAATTGTAAAGAAAGAAAAACTCATATAAGTACAAAGATAAAATTAAATGCAATGAAAGGATAGAACATAACTGTAAAAGTGAAAATTAGAAAACAAGAAAAAACAAAAGAGAAAAAACAACAACAAAAAAGGAAGGGATATAAACAGACAGGTGAACAGAACAGAGCGATACACCAACTCCTGAGTGTATTTTTGTCAGTTCATTAGAAGAAACTACATCTCAAAATTGTAAAGAAAGAAAAACTTATATATATGCAAAAATAAAATTAAATACAATGAAAGGATAGAATGTAACTGTAAAAATGAAAATTAAAAAAAGATTTTTTAAAAAGTTGATAAAATAAGAAATTGGTTGAAAAAGGAAAGAGAAAAAAAAATTTTTTTTTAATTAAAGTTGAAAGACTAAAGAATCATGGGGGAAAAGCCATGAATTCTATTTGCTGTATTTCCTCAAAGGAAACACCTGACAAAACCAAAAGACAACAAAAGAATGGGAGAAGATATTTGCAAATGACATAGATAAAGGGCTAGTATCCAAAATCTATAAAGAACTTATCAAACTCAATGCCCAAAGAACAAATAATCCAATCAAGAAATGGGCAGAAGACATGAACAGATATTTCTTCAAAGAAGACATACAAATGACCAATAGACACATGAAAAATGCTCAACATCCCTCAGCATCAGGGAAATACAAATCAAAACCACAATGAGAAGCCATATCAAACCAGTCAGAATGGCTAAAATTAAGTCAGGATGCGACAGATGTTGGTGAGGATGCAGAGAAATGGAAACCCTCTTACACTGTTGGTGGGAATGCAAGCTGGTGCAGCCACTCTGGAAAACAGTATGGAGGTTCCTCAAAAAGTTGAAAATAAAGCTACCCTATGACCCAGCAATTGCACTACTGTGTATTTACCCCAAAGATACAAATGTAGTGATCCAAATGGGCACCTACACCCCAATGTTTATAGCAGAAATGTCCACGATAGCCAAACTATGGAAAGAGCCCAGAGGTCCATTGACAGATGAATGGATAAAGAAGATGTGGTATATATATACAATGGAATATTATTCAGCCATCAAAAAGATGAAATCTTGCCATTTGCAATGACAGGGATGGAAATAGAGGGTATTACGTTAAATGAAATAAGTCAATCAGAGAAATACAATTATCATATGATCTCACTGATATGTGGAATTTAAGAAATAAAACAAAGGATCATAGAGGAAAAAATAAAACGAGATGAAACCAGAGAGGGAGACAAACCATAAGAGAGTCTTAATCATAGGAAACAAACTGAGGGTTGCTGGAGGGGAGGGAGGTGGAGGGATGGGGTAACTGGGTGATAGACATTAAGGAGGGCATGTGATGTAATGAGAACTGGGTATTATATTAGACTGATGAATCACTGACTTCTACCTCTGAAACCAATAATACATTATATGTTAATTAATTGAACTTAAATTATTTTCATGGGAAAAAATAATAAAATATTTGCTGAAGCAAAAAAAAATAAAAGTTTCCAGCACCCAACACCCAACAAGAGAAATTTCACTATGTCTGGCACCCAAACAAAATATATCAGGCATGAAAATAAGCAGGGAAGTGTGACTCATGAGGAGGAAATCAATAGAAATAGACCCAGAAATGACACAGAATATAGGATCAGTAGACAAGAAATCTTTAAAAGATTTATGACAACTATATTCCATAAGTTGAAGAAGTAAAAAAATCAAGCATATTAAAACACAGAAGATACAAGAAAGACCAAATCAAAATGTTAGGGATGAAAACTGCAATGTCGGAGATGAAAATTACACTGGATGGAATTAAAAGCAAGTTTGCAAATAAAAGATTCATGAACTTGAATACGTGGCAGCAGAAATGATGCAAAATGAAACACGAAGGGGGGGGGGAAACAGAAAAACTAGCTGAGCAGCAGTGATGCTATTATTCCAAATATTGTGATAGTCATAAACCCACAAATCCAAGAATCTTAAAAATACCCAAGCACAAGAGAAATGAAGAAAAGTACACCAAGGCATATCATAATTTCGTTCATGCTCATAACCAAAGATAAAATCTAGAAAGAGCCAGAACAAAAATTACATACAGAGAAACAAAAGTCAGAATGACTATAAATGTCTCATGAGAAGTAATATAAACAGAGGAGATTGGAGCAATATCATTGAAAGAAAAAATGCCAACCTAGAATCTATACCAATTGAAAATATCTTGCAGGCTAACAAGATGTTATCAGATACAAATCCAAATCTACACAGAGAAATTTAGAGCACCAGGAATGGTAAATATAAGAAAAATGTAAAAAACTGTTATCTTTTTAAAATCTCTTTAAAAATAATTGACTCATTAAAGTAATAATAACAACAGTGTATAGTGAGGTTTATAATATATGTAGAAGTAAAATGTGACAATAGCACAAAGCATGAAGAGTGGAAAAATGAAATTATATCATTGTAAGATTCTTATACTATATGTGAATGATATATTGTTTGAAAGATTTTGATAAGGACATATACTACAAACCCTAAAGCAACCATTAAAATAATAAAACAATGTTACAGCTAATATGCAAAGAGAGGCGGTAAATTGGAATTATAAAGTAAATCTACAAATTCATCAAGAAGGAAGTAGATGACACAAATACCAAGATGACACAAATAGCAAGATGATAGATTTAAATTCAATCGTAATAATATTCACATATTAATATGTAAAGTATACTGAAATGTAAACTGTCTATACAAAAGAAAAGGCAGAGGATGTCAAATGGGATTTAAACATAGTGAGACACAAGTGCATGAGGCTTACCAAAAAACCACTTTAAATATACAGACAATTAAATCTAAATGAAAGGATGAAAAAAGATATGTCATGCTCCCACAGATCACAAGAAAAGTGAAGTAGCTATATTAATTTCAGACAAGGCACATTTTAGAGCAAAGACTATTAGCAAGGATAAAGAGGATTATTTCACAATAATCAATCAATTCATCAAGAAGATGTACAAATCCCAAAGGTTTACGTACCGAATAACAGAGGTTCAAAACAACAGCAGCAAAACTCGTTAAAAATAAGGTGAGGGCAATAGCCAAACTGTGGAAAGAGCCAAGATGTCCAT
>NW_027792610.1:0-286 GCF_054177405.1 Leptonychotes weddellii | reverse complement strand
TGATAATAAATAAAAATTCAATTTCCTTAAATTGCAGGTTGCTGATTCTTCAGTTACATGAAAATCCACACCCAATATGTTTCAGTAACGATATATCCTTAAAATAGTGCTCAGCAAGTGTTCAGTGATGTTTGTTCTCTTCACATAGGTGGTTATTTCCAAAAGGAAAACAATTATAGTTGTTAATGGATTTTTTTTTTCAGTTCCTCTTTATTTTATTTTTTTTTATTCTTATGTTAATCCCCATACATTACATCATTAGTTTTAGATGAAGTGTTCCATGATT
>NW_027792609.1:0-286 GCF_054177405.1 Leptonychotes weddellii | reverse complement strand
GGGCGGTGTGGTGGGGGATGGGTTAGCCTGGTGGTGGGTATTAAAAAGGGCACATATTGAATGGAGCACTGGGTGTTATACGCAAAAAATGAATCATGGAACACTACATCAAAAACCAGTGATGTAATGTATGGTGATTAGCATAATAACATAAAATTTTTTTAAAAGTGCAGGAAAAAAAAAGACACTGAAAGTGTGCATTGAATATCAGCCAAGCTATAGGACTAAGGCTGAGTAACTGTATTAATTATAGTTGTGGAAATGAAGCTAAGTGTTACAAAACATT
>NW_027792608.1:0-286 GCF_054177405.1 Leptonychotes weddellii | reverse complement strand
TCAACTTTAATTAATTACCAAGGTTTGAGTTCAAGAATGTGTGGCTTCCCGCTTTTAATTTCTACAGCTTAAGCTTCAAACATTCTGTTTGAGTTTGAATCTTTATTCTATACCATAATAGCTATCGAAACTTGGGGACATTATTGAACTGCTTTGCTCCGATTTCCTTATGCGAAACATAGGGATGTAACTAGTACCCGCCTCATAGGGTTGTCATGAGGATTCAATGAACTCATCTGTGCAGCACCTGGAGCAGTGACTGGAGCTTAATAACTGCTCAGTAAAG
>NW_027792607.1:0-286 GCF_054177405.1 Leptonychotes weddellii | reverse complement strand
GGAGTAAATGTCATGTCAAATGTTTGCATCACAAAAAAAAAAGCAGGGGGCATGAGGAAACTTAGAGGTGATGGGTATGTTGGGTACCTTTACTATGGTACATAGGTGTGTTCGTATGTCCAAACTCATCAATTTACATATATTAAATATTTGCAATTTTTTTGTATATCAATTACACCTCAATAAAGCTGTCTTCTTTTTTTAAGATTTTATTTATTTATTTGACAGAGAGAGAGAGCCCAAACAGGGGGCGCGGCCGGAAGAAGCAACAGACTCCTCACGGAGC
>NW_027792606.1:0-286 GCF_054177405.1 Leptonychotes weddellii | reverse complement strand
TATCATTTAAAATCTATGACTTTCTTAGTTACCCAATCTCTGTAATTTTAATTTCTGTACGTTAAAATAGGCTAGGGGCATCTGGGGGACTCAGTCCATTAAGCACCCAACTCTTGATTTCAACTCAGATCATGATCTCAGGGTTGTGAGACTGAGCCCCTTGTGGGCTTAAGATTCTCTCCCTCTCTCTCTGCCCCCCCTCTCCTCCCCACTGCCCCTCTCCCTCTCTAAAATAAAATAAAATAAAATAAAATAGGCTATGGAGAAATTCCCACCTCACAGAGTT
>NW_027792605.1:0-286 GCF_054177405.1 Leptonychotes weddellii | reverse complement strand
CCATGAAGCGTCCCAATGTCAGAATAATTGGAATCCCAGACGGAGTGGAGAAAGAGAGAGGACTAGAAGATATATATATATATATATTTTTTTTTTTTTGCGAGAGAGAGAATGAGAGACAGAGAGCATGAGAGGGAGGAGGGTCAGAGGGAGAAGCAGACTCCCTGCTGAGCAGGGAGCCTGATGTGGGACTCGATCCCGGGACTCCAGGATCATGACCTGAGCCGAAGGCAGTCACTTAACGAACTGAGCCACCCAGGCGCCCCAGGACTAGAAGATATATTTG
>NW_027792604.1:0-286 GCF_054177405.1 Leptonychotes weddellii | reverse complement strand
GGAAGTCTTCTTCTCCCTCTCCCTCTGCCTCTCCCCTTGCTTGTGCTCTCACTGTCTTTCTCTCTCTCTCAAATGAATAAAGTCTTTAAAAAACAAACAAACAAACAAAAAACCAGTTCTAGAGCCCAGAAGTCTGAAATCAAGGTGTCAGCAAAGCCATGCTCCCTTCAGCTCTAGGGGAAGATCCTTCCACATCTCTCCCAGCCTCTGGTAGCTCCAGACATGATTTGGCTGCTTTGTGTACATCACTCCAATCTCTGTCTCTGTCTTCCCATGGCCTTATCTC
>NW_027792603.1:0-286 GCF_054177405.1 Leptonychotes weddellii | reverse complement strand
TGTTTTCCAGAGTGGCTCTACCATTTAATATTTGTTTAATTTTTTATTGTTATGTTAATCACCATACATTACATCATTAGTTTTTGATGTAGTGTTCCATGATTCATTGTTTGCGTATAACACCCAGTGCTCCATGCAGAACGTGCCCTCTTTAATACCCATCACCAGGCTAATCCATCCTCCCACCCCCCTCCCTTCTAGAACCCTCAGTTTGTTTTTCAGAGTCCATATTTTCTCATGGTTCGTCTCCCCCTCCAATTTCCCCACCTTCATTCTTCCCCTCGTG
>NW_027792602.1:0-286 GCF_054177405.1 Leptonychotes weddellii | reverse complement strand
GCAAATATTAATGCTGATGAAAGCTGGCATAATGATGTCCTGCGCTTTGATGGTTATTTTAATAAAGGCAAACTTTAATAAACCAAACCTATTTATCTTTTCAATAGGATTTCAAAAAATATTTTGTGCAACTAAAAAATTTACTTAATAAAATCTACTATTATTTAAGTATGCTGTTGCTGAAATATGATTTATTAAATTATCGTCTTACTGAAATATGGTCTTACTAAATTATCTTATAAATGCTAAGCTAGCTGAAATTAAATGCCCTTAATAGGTTACTCTG
>NW_027792601.1:0-286 GCF_054177405.1 Leptonychotes weddellii | reverse complement strand
GGCTCCTGAGCAGACACATCGGCAGACTCTGGACAGCCCTGGCCTCAGACTGTACTCGGTTCTGCCCCTGCCCGCCCCCATGGCCCGTTTCTGCCTTGGGTCTGATGTCAGTCTTCCCAGAGGAGGGACCTGCCCTCTGCCTCATCCTTGGGTCCCAGAGCCAGCAGGGGATGGGTGGGGCAGGCTGGGTTTGGGGCTTCGGGGCCAGAAGCGGAGGCTGCTCTTGCCGGCACCACGGTGTGCCGGGCCCTGTGCCGGACACCTCAGCACACGGCCCCGCCGCGCC
>NW_027792600.1:0-3231 GCF_054177405.1 Leptonychotes weddellii | reverse complement strand
AAAAAATGAAATAAGTCAAGATTGAGGTCAAAGGCAAGCAAAAGAGGTTTTAGGTTCAGCACAACCTGGTATTTTGGAGTAGCACACCATCACATCACACAGTATTTATATGATATTTCCCCCAGGTTATGTCCAATTTAAACTCCACAATTTAAAAAGCAGCTACATTTGCCAATACAAAATGTATACACTTAAACAGCCAATGAGTTGGGAAAGAGATGCCACTAATTTTATTGTGTGTTATATGACGTGAACAGAAAAATATATCCTGCCACTTTGGGGACACTGGGTTACAACTCAGGTATTTGAGAGGAATTAAACAATGCTATGTGTTCTTTGAGGTCAAAACGACTGGATGATTATTTGAGGCTGGGCTATAATATTCTCAAGTGCTGAGCCTTGTTTCTCCTCTCATGAACAAAGTTAATGAGATTTGAGTTTAGAAAAGATTTTTTTGGCAAAGTTTGGCTCATTTCCAAAGTGATTTAAACTTGTCTTACCAAAACTTCTGAGAGCTGATAACAATAAGCCATTCTCAGGGCACCTAAGTGGCTCAGTGGATTAAGTGTCTGACTAGTGATTTCAGCTCAGGTCATGATCTCATGGGTCTTGAGGTCAAGCCCCGCATCGGGTTCAACACTCATTGGGGAGTCTGCTTGAGATTATCTCCCTCTGCCCCTCCCCCACTCATGTTCTCTCTCTCTCTCTCAAATAATTAAATAAATCTTAAAAAAAAAAAAAAAGCCGTTCTTTCATTCCCAGATTTTAATTTTGTTAAAAGAGCTTTAACAATCCTTGGAATCCAGGTTCAAGCATCAAGAATAAAAACTATCTTTTCTGAGATTTTAAGAAAAATCAAGCTATAATTTTCATTCTTGTTGATACGACCAAAACACAGTTAATTAGCTAATTCCATTATGTACTTTCTAGATAAGATTCTACATAATAGTATTTTATTATAAATAAAAGTAAAACCTACTCATGTGTGCTTCTAGTTACGTAAGAATTAGACATCTATTTTATTTCCTAGAACGGTCTGGAGAATAGAGTTGTTAGGTCTGACGTCTTACAGCCTGTAGTGAAGAAACTTTCCTCAAGTTTCTTCTTTGCTAAGAAGCTCCTTGCCTTGAATTGAACTTATTTGACTTCCCCCAAACAGCCCCTTATCTCCTTTCTTGTCCAAGGTTTTAGTACATCACAGCTCTTCTTCCCAAGTAAAAGGCACAGATTGATGGGCTGAATTAAAAAACAAGATCCAACTCTGTGTTGTCTTCAAGAATAGAGAACCCCACTTTAAGAATAAAGACGTAGGTTCAAGTAAAAGGATGGGAAAAGATACACCATGCAAACACCAGTCTAAGAAATCTGCAGTGGCCATATTGATATCGGACAAAGAGTTGAGAACAAGGACTATTACCAGGGACAAAGGAAGGAAGATGGGTGTCCCGGGGTCTAGCAGTCTTGGGTGATAAGCAGGGATGGACAGAATCAGAAGCCCCTGGAGGGCTTAAAACACAGATTGCTGGGTCCCATCCCCAGAGTTTGTAATTCAGTAGGGCTGGGGTGGGTCCTGATAATTTGCATTTCTAACAAGTTCCCAGGTAATGCTGATGCTGCCGATCTTGGCATCCACTCTGCAACCACTGGCCCAGACTCTCCTCTTTGTCTTTTAGTGGACAGAAGTCTGCCTTAAAGGATAGTGTAATAAATTAGATAAAATAAGGAAGTGGGGTACCTGGAAGTGTAGATACTGATTTCCCTTATAATTGATTACTTGGGCTTGCTTGAGATGGGAGTTGGGATGATAGGAAACCAGGATTTTGCCGTGGCCAACCAAGTGGAGGGACAGGAGGTGCTGTTGAGGCAAGAAACACAGGAGAAAACGTGGTGCCTGGGTGGCTCAGTTAAGTGTCTGACTTTGGCTCAGGTCACGATCCCGGCGTCCTGGGATCCAGCCGCCTCCATCTGGGGCTCCCTGCTCAGCGGGGAGTCTGGTTTCCCTCTCCCTCTGTCTCCCCCCGCCCCATGCTCTCTCTCACGTTCTGCTCTCTCAAATAAATAAATAATCTTAAAAAAAAAGAAATACAGGAGAAATAAATTTGGGGGTAGAAATAATGAGTCCAGTTTTGGATTTTTGAATTTTAAACGCAGTACCCATATATCTTTCTCACTTTTTCAAAAAGGTCAGTGCTGTAGGTATATGCACGGCCTTAGTCGTTTTACCATAGTTTAATTCTGTGCCTTAAATGGGCACTTGCGAGCTGTGAAAAAAATCTCTGAGATGTTTGCTGGCCCCAGGTGGGCACTTCTGAACTCTGCAATTGCATTTTGTCAGGCACTCGGAGTCAGCAAAGCTGCACATTTGTCTGGGGCAAATGTCAAGTCCGTGGGGATCAGAGATCTAAAAAACAAGCGATCCTTGTGTCATTTACATCAAAGGGGTGGCTGCCCGATGGTGGACCAGGCCGGCGAATGTAGATCTTCAAGATGTATTTCCTAATTGTCAGCCATGATTTTATATTGTTTCAATAAAGGAATTCACGTCGGCCTCCTTTTCCTACCAATCTTGCTAACACCGCTTGAAATGTTGTGGCTTCCCCGTGCCAGAGGTTCTGTATTATCTTACCAGCAGTCGGAACGCGGACGGCAATTACACTGTTTTTCCCTGAAAGTAGAGGACTATAATAATTAAGAGGTCTAAAATATCTCTCCCCCAAAACGCTTACAGTTCAAGAGGAAGGAGGAGTGGCCAAGGATTTCCCCGCGGAGACGGCTCCCGCTCTCCACGCACGCCGGGAATTCGTTCCCGCCTTCCGGCCGGCCTGGGGGCAGCTCGCCGCGCGCCCCAAGGGGTCCCCTGCTTGCCCGTCACTCGGCGACGTCAGCGCTATCCTTCGCCCGGAGAGCGAGACAATGCCTTGTGAATTTTCGCAGGTAGTAAGCGTCTCTCCACTCGCTGCCCGCCTTCTTTGGGGCGCTGGGGGAAACATATTATGTATTCTTTGGGGATGGATGGACACTGGCCGCACCCAGCCTGGCTGGTCCCCGGAACTAACCCCCAGGCACGCATGAGGACGCGGGAAGCTCTGGGGCCGGAATCCCGCGAGGACCGCGGCCCCGCGACCCCCGACCACGGCCATCGCCCCGCCCCACCCCCAGGCCCTGGGCGGCGCGCGCGCCCCGGGCGGAGTGGCAGGCCCCGCGGGGGCGCGCGGCCGGCCGGGGGGCGAG
>NW_027792599.1:0-286 GCF_054177405.1 Leptonychotes weddellii | reverse complement strand
TATAGATTAGAGAACATGGAGATCAAAGTTTCTGTCCTTGAGGACAGAGGGGAAAATAGAAAATTCAAATTCTGAGATTAAATAGAAATGAGAACGGTATACAAGGTATTTATCTCTCAAAGAAGAATGCTCTATAAAATTAAATAATTTAAGAGTTAAGATTTGAAAAGAACTTGTGTTTGAAACTATGGAAGAGACAATAATAAGTTAACTATTTCAAAGACAGAAAGATATTAGCTGTACTTCTTTGAACAGATTCTCATATATCACAAGTTTGAAAAACATT
>NW_027792598.1:0-286 GCF_054177405.1 Leptonychotes weddellii | reverse complement strand
GAGCAAGCATGGCTGTACACGTGGGAAGTGAGCAGACCCCAGTTCTCGGCATCTCCGTGTGCCTTGAAACTGAGATCCTTGCTCCACTTTTTTTTTTTTTTTTTTTTTTGCTTTCTGGGCGTTGACTTCATCTGACTCCTTTATAGACTCGGAAAAGTGACAACACTCCAGTGGTCCCTCACTGCTGGACGGTTCTCTCCTGCTTTGGAGAGGAAATCTAAGCTGGACAACAGGAACTTCTGCCAGAAGCACCTGGGATTTGGGCTAATTTTTGCCTCTCATAAAG
>NW_027792597.1:0-286 GCF_054177405.1 Leptonychotes weddellii | reverse complement strand
GGGACCAGCCTTTGGACCCCACTGCCCAGCCGAGCACAGGTCCACCCTGCAGCAGCCCTGCACCCCTTCCCACCCTGCTGCCCATCCCCCACCCCACCACCCGGTCCCCCCACCCTGCTGCCCGTCCCCACCCTGCAGCAGCACCTGCCACCCAGTCCCCCACCCCACTGCCCAGCCCTTACTCCACGGCCCATTCGCCACCCTGCCACCTGTCCGCCCACCCCGCTGCCCATCCCCACCCTGCAGCAGCCCTGCACCCCTTCCCACACTGCTGCCCATCCCCCGC
>NW_027792596.1:0-286 GCF_054177405.1 Leptonychotes weddellii | reverse complement strand
TAGACTACAAGTATATAAATAAGAAAATCTGCAAGGACACATAAGAAGCAGCAATCTTTGTTAAGTGATTTGTTCTTCATTTACTCCAGTTCTCTTTATTTGTGGAAGATGTTGTCACCACATTAATTAACTTCAGCATTTCTTTTTACAACTGAAAGGAATATTGGACTTTTGGGGTACATCTCTCTTTTTTTTTTTTCTTCTTTTTTTTTTATTCTTATGTTAATCCCCATACATTATATCATTAGTTCTAGATGAAATGTTCCATGATTCATTGTTCGTGCAC
>NW_027792595.1:0-286 GCF_054177405.1 Leptonychotes weddellii | reverse complement strand
TGGGGATTAACATAAGAATAAAAAAAAAAAACTGAGAGTTGAAAATGGTTGTTGAATAGGGCTAAAGTGCTAGGGATCTAGTGCCCTAAATTTCACTAAAAACAATTTGGATCTGTATATATATTTGGTGGGAAATTCACCGACCAAAAAATAGGAAAATATTTACTAGAGCCTTCGTGTAGGCAGGTCTCATTAACTTAGATATTTACATATTTTTTTTGTACCTGAATGTAATTAGTATTTATACAAAAAGTGATTGGTACCAGTGATTAAGACTGAGGAAATT
>NW_027792594.1:0-286 GCF_054177405.1 Leptonychotes weddellii | reverse complement strand
GTACTCAGAATTAGAGTAATCAACATCCAATAAACAGTACCTAGATTTAGGTACTTAGATTTTTCCAGTTCCTTTCTGGTTATAACAATGAGAAAGTTAAGTTCTATTGATAACAATGAATTCTAGTATCAGTGAGACCTAACATTATATATTTACTAAGTATCTGTTTAGTACTTACAGGTATACCCTCAGAGATATTGTCCATTTGTTTCCAGACCACCACAATGAAGTGAATACTGCAATAAAACTAGTCAAATGAAATTTTTGGTTTCCCAGTGCACATAAG
>NW_027792593.1:0-286 GCF_054177405.1 Leptonychotes weddellii | reverse complement strand
TACACACACTCCTTTCTGCGACCAGCAGAAAGGGTGAGTGAAGATATCTGAAAATAAAAATCTGTGGCTTTGATTTTATTGTGAAATTGCAAATAGATAATGAAGTCAGCGGGTGGTAAGAGATCAAGGAAATAGAAGTTAATTTTTTTTTTGTAGTTTTTAATTTTATTATGTTATGTTAGTCACCATACAATACATCATTAGTTTTTGATGTAGTGATCCACGATTCATTGTTTTCGTATAATACCCAGTGCTCCATGCAGTACATGCCCTCCTTAATACCCAT
>NW_027792592.1:0-286 GCF_054177405.1 Leptonychotes weddellii | reverse complement strand
TTCCAATGAATGGTAACTATCACTAATTCTGATGAAGATAATATTGATGAAGTGGTTACCATAAAAGTGGTTCTCTTAATGTATACTACCATATAAGAGTAAATGTTAAAACTTGAATCTGTAAATGGAGACATTTAAAGTGCATGAGATGTGCTAGGTACTAGGCTAGATGTTTCCATTTGATTCTTTTTTTTTTTTTATTCTTATGTTAATCCCTATACATTACATCATTAGTTTTAGATGAAGTGTTCCATGATTCATTGTTTGTGCATAACACCCAGTGCTC
>NW_027792591.1:0-286 GCF_054177405.1 Leptonychotes weddellii | reverse complement strand
TGATCTTATCTACTACCCAATACAGCTTTTCATAACCATATACTATACTGAAAAACATATAAATAATATAAACTGATATTATTCCTGCCACTCCATAATTTCTTGAATAACATCCAAACTGGTCATCTCAGAATATAAATAAAGTCCAAATACTTCTGCATCACATTTTCTCTCCAGCCCTTCTAAAGGTTCTCACTGGACCTTGGTACATGCTGCTTTCATGGCCCTAGAGAATCTCTACATGAGTTGATTCACAACCATGTGATAATGAGGATCACACCCAAAT
>NW_027792590.1:0-286 GCF_054177405.1 Leptonychotes weddellii | reverse complement strand
CACCTCCCTCGGGAAGGAAAGTAGTGAAGCCAGGCCCGGCTGGCACCCAGGTGCTCCGAAGAATCAGTGAGGTCCGGGACTCTGACTCTACCTGTGGAAAGCACAGAGCGTCCCCCAATCAGGCAAGATGAGGCAACAGGAAAGCACGAATCCCACTCACAGAAAGAAATAAAGAGGAACGAATACCCTCACCTCCCGGTGCAGTGGTTGGTGCTTCGTGGTTTGATCTTAGAAACGTGTCAGCAGACTTGAGTTCAAGAGGGCAAAACAGTAAGAGAGAAACAAT
>NW_027792589.1:0-3231 GCF_054177405.1 Leptonychotes weddellii | reverse complement strand
CCTCTCCTCTCTCATGCTGTTTCTCTCTCGCTCGCTCTCTAATAAATAAATAAATAAAATCTTTAAAAAAAAAGATTCATAGAAGAACTAATATAAATGTTAACACAAAGTCTTTAAGAAAATAGAAAGTAGGGCACCTGGATGGCTCAGTCGTTAAGCATCTGCCTTTGGCTCAGGTCATGATCCCAGGGCCCTAGGATCAAGTCCCACATCGGGCTCCCTGCTCGGCGGGAAGCCTGCTTCTCCCTCTCCCACTCCCCTGCTTGTGTTCCTGCTCTCGCTACCTCTCTCTCTCTGTCAAATAAATAAATAAAATCTTAAAAAAAAAAGAAAAAAATAGTAATAGATTGCTTCCCAATGCATGTATGAGCTTTACATAACCTTGATATAAAGTTTGACAAAGAAATTCAAAAAAAATTACAAAATAATATCTCTCATAGACAAAGACAAAAAAATCTCCAATGAAATATTAATAAATACAGCAATATTTAAAAATGGTAATATATACCATGATTAATTGGAGTTTATCCCAGATATGTAAGATTGGTCTAACATTGGAAAATCAATGTAATTCATCATATTAACAGATTAAGGGAGAAATATTTCAACAGACACACAAAAAAAGCATTTGATAAAATTCAATGCCCATTATGCTAGAATCTCTCAGCAAATTAGGAACAGAAGGGAACTACCTCAATCTAATAAAGGGCATCTAAGAAAAAAAACACCATTATCATTATTCTCAATGATAAAATATTGAATACTTTACCCATAAGATCGAGAAAAGGGCATTTTTATTACTTCTTTCAAGTATTGTACTGGAGGTCCTAGCTAGTGCAGTAGGCAAGAAAGCAGAAAGGCATAATGATCAGAAAGGAAGAAGTAAAACTGTCTCTAATCACAGATTACATCATTCTTCACTTAGAAAACTCTATGGAATCTACAAATCAACATCAGAACTACTAAGAGAATTTTTCAGGGTCAATATACAAAAATCAATTGTATTTTCATATATTGGTTGGTAGCAAACAAATGGAAAATAAACAGTTTTAAAATTCTATTTAAGTTAGCTTCAAAAGTCATAAAATACTATGGAATAAATGTATCAAAAGATGTGTAAGATATAAAAACTGCAAACTACTGCTGAAAGAAACTAAGGAGAAAGACATTAATTATGTGGAAACTTTTATAATATTTAAAAAAACATGTTAAAAATATATTCATCGATTGGAAGACTACATTGTTATGGTGCCATTTCTTCCAAAATCCCAGTAATAATTCCAGTCTTTTCTGTAAAAATTAACAAGCTGTTTCTAAATAAATGCAAAGGACCTAGAATAGCCAAGACAATCTTGCAAAGAGGAACAACTTTAGAGTATTTACACTAACCAACTTCAAGATTTACTCCAAAGCTATAGTAATCAAGACAGTATAGAACTGGCATGCGAATAGAAAAATAAATCAATGCCAGACACTTATAAAATCATTTGAGTTTCAACCAAAGAACCAAATAATCAATGGGGAAAGAAAGTTTTTTTAACAAATGGCCCTGGAACAATTGGATATCCATATGGGAGAAAAATATAGTAGCTTCAACCCCTTCTACACACCATCCATAAAATTTAATGTGAAATAGATGATAAATCTAAACAGAGATCCTAAAACTATAAATTTTCTATAAGAAAACAGGAAAATATCTTCACAAATCATAGCTAGGCAAAGATTTCTTAAACAGGAGAGAAAGCAATAGCCATAAAGGAAAAATGATAAGTTAGACTTCATCTAAATTAAAAATGTCTGCTCATCAAAGTCAATGTTATGAAAATGGATAGGCAAGCCATAGACTGGGAAAAAAAAAATCATTTCAGAGCATATGTCTAACAAAGGATTTACATTCAGAATATATGAAGTACACCTAGACTTTAATAGTAAAAAGACAATGCAATTTTTCAAAGTGGAGGAAGCATAAGAAATAAAGATTACATTTAGTATGGGATCCTAGATAGAACCTGGAGGAGAAAAAAGGACAATAGTAGTGAAACTGGTCTATTTGAATCAATTCGATAGCTTAGTTAACAGTATTGTGCCATTCATTTCCTGGTTGTGATAATTACACAGTGATTTCATGTGATGTTAACAGCAGAAGAAGCAGCTAGATGAAACATATAGAGGAACTCTGTACTATTTTTGCAACTTTCCTGTGAGTCTAAAATTAGTTGAAAATAAAAAGTTTTTTTAAACGGGTAAATGATTTGAACAGACACTTCCCAAAAGAAGATACATGAGTGGCCAATAGCACATGAAAAAGTGCTCAAGTAATTACCAGTTTAAAAAAGGCAAATTAAAGCCACAATTCCAGTTCACAACCAAGAGAATAACTAAAATGAAAAAGATTGATAACACCCAGTGATGGCAAGGATGCAGAGCAGTTGCATACACAACACTCACACGTGTTGGTGAAAACATAAAAATGTCCAACCACTTGTGGAAAGGTCTGAAGTTTTTATAAAACAAAACATATACTTATCCTATCACCCAGTAATTTTACTCCTACATATTTATCCCCCCAAATGAAAGCATATGGCCACAAAAAGATCTGCACTGGAATGTTCACATCAGTTTCATTTGCAATAGTTCCAGACTGGACACATTTCAGATTGTTCATCAACAGAATAGCTAAACAAAGTGTTATAGTCATATAAGGTAAGACTATTCATAAATGAAAAGGAACAGACCTACTAATACACTCAACAACATGGATGAATCTCAAACACATTATGCTGAGTGAAAGAAGTCTTGTATAAGAGAATAAAAAATACATCAACCCGCATAGCCAGAGGAATGTTGAAAAAGAAAAGCAAAGCTGGCGGCATCACAATTCCGGACTTCCAGCTCTATTACAAAGCTGTCATCATCAAGACAGCATGGTACTGGCACAAAAACAGACATATAGATCAATGGAACAGAATAGAGAGCCCAGAAATGGACCCTCAACTCTACGGTCAACTAATCTTCGACAAAGCAGGAAAGAATGTCCAATGGAACAAAGACAGTCTCTTCAACAAATGGTGTTGGGAAAATTGGATAGCCACATGCAGAAGAATGAAACTGGACCATTTCCTTACACCACACACAAAAATAGACTCCAAATGGTTGCAAGTCCTCAATGTGAGACAGGAGTCCATCAAAATCCTAAAGGAGAACACAGGCAGCAACCTCTTCGACCTCAGC
>NW_027792588.1:0-286 GCF_054177405.1 Leptonychotes weddellii | reverse complement strand
GCCCATGGAACATTCCCAGAATATATCACAACCTGGGTCACAAATCAGGTCTCAACTGGTACCAAAAGATTGGGATCATTCCCTGCATATTTTCAGACCACAATGCTTTGAAACTAGAACTCAGTCACAAGAGGAAATTTGGAAAGAACTCGAATACATGGAGGCTAAAGAGCATCCTACAAGAATGAATGGGTCAACCAGGAAATTAAAGAAGAATTTAAAAAATACAGGGAAACCAATGAAAATGAAAACGGAACTGTTCAAAATCTTTGGGATGCAGCAAAGG
>NW_027792587.1:0-286 GCF_054177405.1 Leptonychotes weddellii | reverse complement strand
CTGTTCATGTCATCTCATTTTTTAATTGGATTATTTGGAGGTTTTTTGGTGTTGTGTAAGTTCTTTATATATTATGGATACTAACCCTTTATTGGGTATGTCTGTTGCAAATATCTTCTCCCACCCAGTAAGCTGTCTTTTTGTTTTGTGGACTGTTCCCTTTTCTGTATAGAAATTATTAATTTTGATGTAGCCCCAACAGTTTATAATTGCTTTTGTTTCCCTTGCCTCAGGAGACATATCTAGAAAAATGTTGAAACTGCTGATGTCAGGGAAATTACTGCCT
>NW_027792586.1:0-286 GCF_054177405.1 Leptonychotes weddellii | reverse complement strand
GTTTTTTTTTTTGATTGAGGTATAATTATATGCATCATATTAGTTTCAGGTATACAAGGTAATGATCTGACACTTGTATGCCCTGCGAATGATCACAAAAGCTAATCACCCTTCACCACCATAACAAGTTACAAAAAAGTTTTTATCTTCCTTGTGACCAGAACGTCCAAGATCCACCATCCTGGCAACCTTCATATCTGCACCACGTTACCACTAACTGGGGTCACCTTGCTGCGCACCACATCCCTATGACCTGTGCATTTTATAACTGGAGTCTATACTTCCC
>NW_027792585.1:0-286 GCF_054177405.1 Leptonychotes weddellii | reverse complement strand
TCAACTTTAATTAATTACCAAGGTTTGAGTTCAAGAATGTGTGGCTTCCCGCTTTTAATTTCTACAGCTAAAGCTTCAAACATTCTATTTGAGTTTGAATCTTTATTCTATACCATAATAGCTATCGAAACTTGGGGACATTATTGAACTGCTTTGCTCCGATTTCCTTATGCGAAACATAGGGATGTAACTAGTACCCGCCTCATAGGGTTGTCATGAGGATTCAATGAACTCATCTGTGCAGCACCTGGAGCAGTGACTGGAGCTTAATAACTGCTCAGTAAAG
>NW_027792584.1:0-286 GCF_054177405.1 Leptonychotes weddellii | reverse complement strand
TTATAGATCTCCCCAAAGGGTCCTCACGTGATTGATAGGGGAAGCAAGCTGTCTCAGAATACTTAGAAGACATTAAAACCATTCATTAGCAATTCACACACATGATCCATTCTAGTATCAATTACCTCCCAAAGACATCACCTGCTACTCCTATTGCATTACAGGACAGGGAGTCAACATATCAACATCAGTGAACAGAACCATTTAGTTCATGTTACTACCCATAAAGACACTATTTACTGCATACTTTCTCATCTTGAATGAGACTGGAAATTTAGCTGAAAGA
>NW_027792583.1:0-286 GCF_054177405.1 Leptonychotes weddellii | reverse complement strand
TCATCTACAAAGGGGTCAGAGGTGGAGCACCTGGGTGGCTCAGTTGGCTAAGCACATGACTCTTGATTTTGGCTCAGATCATGATCTAAGGGTCATGAGATCAAGCCCCATAAGCATGGAGCCTGCTTAAGATTCTCTTTCTCTAAGTCAATCAGAGAAAGACATGTATCATATGACTTCACTGATATGAGGAATTCTTAATCTCAGGAAACAAACTGAGGGTTGCTGGAGTGGTGGGGGGTGGGAGGGATGGGGTGGCTGGGTGATACACATTGGGGAGGGTATG
>NW_027792582.1:0-286 GCF_054177405.1 Leptonychotes weddellii | reverse complement strand
TTATTAACTTTATCTTTTTCCAGCCGTTCTTTATGCGAATACAAGCACTGCGTGTGTGTGTGTGTGTGTGTGTGCCCTCGTATGCCCCTTCCTTTATTACACAAAACGCAGCAAACTGTACATACTGTTTCATGCCTTGGTTTTTTTCCCTTACCAGTATGTTCAGGAGCTCTTTCCATATCTGTACACAGAGAACTTCTGAATTATGATATATATTATTTCATAGCTGCCCAGAGAGGTACATTGGGATCCGCGTTACTGGTTCTGGAGAATGGATTTTTTGACA
>NW_027792581.1:0-286 GCF_054177405.1 Leptonychotes weddellii | reverse complement strand
GCCGTGGAGGGGGCAGGGTTCGGAAGCGCGATGGGAAACGAGGAGAAAAATCGAGAAGAGGTGAGTGGTGGGGGAATGACCACCACATCTGCTCTTAGAAGGTTTTCGGTGAAGTTCACATACTCTGTGGAAGTGAGCAAACGTCCCATGGAGGCCACAGCTGGAGCCTTAGCTACTGCCGTGAGCCGAACTGTCTCCCCCAGATTCGTGGGGTGAGGCCCTAACCCCCAGCACCTCCGAATGTGACTGTTGGCAGAGATAGAGTCTTTAAATGAGGCCATTAGGG
>NW_027792580.1:0-286 GCF_054177405.1 Leptonychotes weddellii | reverse complement strand
TAATAAGGCAGAAAACAGGAGCTTAGTTAAGAAACAACTAGGGGCCTGGGTGGCTCAGTCAAGTGTCTGACTTCAGCTCAGGTCATGATTTTGAGGTCCTGGAATCGAGCCCCATGTTGGGCTCCACGCTCAGCAGAGTCTGCTTCTCCCTCTCCCTTTGCCCCTCCCCCTGCTAGTGTGCACACACTCTCTCTCTCAAATAAATAAGATCTTAAAAAAAAAAAAAAAAACTAGACAGCAATGACATCAAGCTCTAAAGCCTTGATGGATTCAACAAAACCCAAAG
>NW_027792579.1:0-3232 GCF_054177405.1 Leptonychotes weddellii | reverse complement strand
CTGTGTCACTTGGAACATGTGAATTCATGTGTGTTGGGTGTGTGTGTGTGTGTGTGTGTAGTAAGTGGGGAAGGTTGAGGAAATTTGTGCAGTGGACAGATTAGCAAAGTCTAATTTTTGAAAGTTTTATTGCTGTAGATTTATTAAATTTTACTGTTGATGTGTTTTGCTTCATGGAATAGATGTATTCATTAAAGAAAATTGCCTGAAAGTCATGGTATGTGTTCAAAAGACTCTTTTTTTAAAGGTTTTATTTATTTATTTGAGAGAGAGAGAGCATGAGAGGGGTGAGAGTCAGAGGGAGAAGCAGACTCTCTGCTGAGCAGGGAGCCTGATGCGGGACTCGATTCCGGGACTCCAGGATCATGACCTGAGCCGAAGGCAGTCGCTTAACCAGCTGAGCCACCCAGGCACCCCCCAAATGACTCTTATTCTACGATGTATTTCTTAGTGAAGAGGGGCAAGTGTGATGGCTCATTAATGCCTTAAAGGTTCTAAGACAATAGCAATAATACGAACATATCTTCGAATAGAAAGGTAAAGAGTCACACTGGTTTTGTTTTTTGTTTTTTGTTTTTTTTTAGAGCTGTAAATTTCTCTGGTTAGTTTTGTGTTTAGCATATTCACTTAAAAGTTGAAGGGAGAAAGGGTAAATGAACAGAGCACACTGGGTGGTTTTGTTACCCAGATCTCTAACCACACTTTACAAGAGATGCTGGACAGCGCCCCTTGATCGCTGTGTTACCGTATCCCAGTGTTTCACGGGAGCTGTTGATTTAGGAAAAGGCCAATTGAGTTTAAAGAAGGAGGGACTTAGACCATGGCTGAGAAAATTGTTTTAAAATATGGTAGCAACTGAGTAAATACAGAAAAATACAAGCAATAGTAAATGAAGGTTGGGCCACTGGTTTAATAAAATGCATGACTGAGGGGTACTAAGAGCAGTAGCTTATGTTTATCCAGTGCTGTTCATTTAAACCCTTCCTCGGGCGCCTGGGTGGCTCAGATGGTTAAGCGTCTGCCTTCGGCTCAGGTCATGATCTTAGGGTCCTGGGATCGAGTCCCGCATCGGGCTCCCTGCTCCTTGGGAGCCTGCTTCTCCCTCTGCCTTTCTCTCTCGCTCTGTCTCTCATGAATTAAAAAAAAAAAAAAAAAACAAAAAAACTTTAAACCCTTCCTCAATTTTCATTAAGATTGAATTCTTATATTCAAGTATGATGAAATAAATTTGCACGGTATTTTCTATATCTTAAAACTTTTTACTTTACACTTTCCAGGATTGAAATGTGTATGTCTTTTGTGTGACTCTTCAAACTTTACCTGCCAAACTGAAGGAGCATGCTGGGCTTCAGTGATGTTGGCCAATGGAAAAGAACAGGTGATCAAGTCCTGTGTGTCTCTCCCAGAACTGAATGCTCAAGTCTTCTGTCATAGTTCCAACAACGTTACCAAAACGGAATGCTGCTTCACAGACTTTTGCAACAACATAACGCTGCACCTTCCAACAGGTAAGGCATTCCTCTTTGTTCATTCCAAATTTAGTTTTACTAGTGGGAAATTATAAGCATGGTAGAAATCAAGGTGTTGGTTGTTACTTTAAATAAGAAAATCCGTTTTACAGTTCTCTCCTTTTTTTGACTGGTGACATACTCTAGAGCCTAGATGAGGTTGATTTTTTGTTGTTGTTGTTGTTTTAATCGCACAAGGCTGTCAAAACATTGACAACAGCATAATAATTTTGAAGACATTTGTCCATGTGAATTTTATTTTTTGAAGTGGTTAATGGACCTAAAGTTAAATGTCAATTTGTATGGATTCTTGTGAAGGAAAGAAATTAAAACGTATACCAAGAAAAAAAAGAATAAGGAGCAAAACTAAAAGTGGTAGATTGCCAACTTTTATGGAGACAAAATCTTTTTTTCATGGGCACTTTCTTCATGTTTTCTTTGCCTGCCTGCACTCAGGTGCAAGCCCTCATGAGCAGAAAGATGGAGGTAGAATGGAATGTAACTCTTCATTATTGTGCAGATAAATTCCCGCCTCCCCCCCCCCCCACCAATTTCATGGCATTTTATGTTAATTTACAAGACATTGAAAATCTTAATCTCGTTTTTTTTATCGGTAATTTGGAGTTTGAAACTTTGGGGGTCTTTAAGGGGCAAGTAATTAAAATCACAAGCTAATTTATGACATGAAAGTATTCTGTGGCGAATTTTCTTTAATGTGTATTAATTCAGTAATAATTCAGTGCTGATTGATATGTTAGTATCTACACATGGATACATAGTCTTCCTTACAAAGTAACATTTTAAGGTACCATTATCTAATCTCAGGTGTTCCTCTATCACCATATGAATATTCTACTATAGTATTTTTAACCTACTATTTTTTCTCACAAATTCACTGTCCCCCTTTTCTACTGAAGAACAATTATTTTATGCAGAAACTTGGCATCACTACCACAAATGAAAAACCAGTTTACTTACCATAAGTAGAAGACAACTATGTACTTAAACAAACATAGCTACTGCATTCCAGTTAAGTATTTTGTATTTTCTTTTTGTTTAAAAGAGAGAAGAATGTGATGTTCGAGACATACTAGCACAAAATAAGGCTTTTTGATAATCAGAAAAACTAAGAGAACTAGAGAAAAAATTATCGTGTAATTCAATGTTATTTAAATCATGTTTGCTGACCACTCCAAATCATCTCAAGAACGCTTAGAATCATTTCATGTGCCGCCACTGGGACTTGTCCCAATCTTTGGGAAACACTGTTCTAAAACATTACACTACTGATTGCAACCTCAGAAGTCATACCTGGCATATTTCATCCCCCAAGGTTACTTGCAGTCTTGATTTTTAGACCACACTTATTCTCCCTGTCTCAGATTCCATAGGCTTCCTTGGTTTGGTGGTGATCTGGTATTTATTCTGGATACTTTTCTTCCCTTATATTTTCTCCCATGGTTATCTGTGGGCCCGAGACACCCTGAAATGAAGGCTCCCTATATCTGATGCTGGTCTTCCCATGACCAAGATCCAGAAATTAAGGAGGGGGAGCTAGGTCTGCATTAGCCTGTGGCTGTGGCATCTTTGAGGGGGCTTCCCAGTAATGAATTACCCACAAGACCACATGCTGCCAGTCAGTATGGACACAAGAGAGTACTTTGACAGCAACGAAAGGTCTTAGAGGACAAAGTGGTTCATATGCAGTTGGGCAAATTAAAGAT
>NW_027792578.1:0-286 GCF_054177405.1 Leptonychotes weddellii | reverse complement strand
TTCTCTTATTTATGCTCCCATCGGCTCCAGTGTGGTCTCTGCTTATGATTCCACCCAACCGACTCTCATGAGGTCAGCAAAGGCATCTAGTTTTCTGACACGCCAGGCAGTTTCAATCCACATCTTCCAGGAATCCACTGATGGTCTTCGAAGCACATTTATGTCCTTAAATATACTCATCAGCATCCTCTCTTATTATCCATGTACTGTGTGGCCATGAGTCCACTGTCTCCTTGTGGCTCTTCTCTCCCCTCCCTTCAGTGGTTGGAGAGTCTCAGAATCAAGT
>NW_027792577.1:0-286 GCF_054177405.1 Leptonychotes weddellii | reverse complement strand
GGGAGAAGCAGGCTTCCCACTGAGCAGGGAGCCCGATGTGGAGCTCGATCCCAGCACCCTGGGATCATGACCTGAGCCGAAGGCAGATGCCTAACGACTGAGCAACCCAGGCACCCCAGACGCAGAATTTTTTTAAAAAAGAATTTGAATTCCAGAAATATTTATGGTTAAGATAACATTTCCAAGTGTCAAAGGAAGGCTCATTTGCAACCCATGTGTTTCATAGGAGGAGTAAGAGCATTAATTGGAGGGTAAAGCTAGGGATCCAGGAAAGAAAGAGATAATG
>NW_027792576.1:0-286 GCF_054177405.1 Leptonychotes weddellii | reverse complement strand
GAAATTATTTTTTAGAAAAGGAATAATCAGAATGGCCATAGGAAATGTTATGCTTCCATTTAAAATATTAAGTTAGCTTTGTAAGTGTTGACATGGGAAAACGACTGTGATAAATTGGGAAATGGGAAAAAATAGTTTTCCAGATTAGTATGGATAGTATAATCCCATTTCTGTGTAAAAAAAAAAAAATCACTTCTGTGTTTTGACTTGTATTTTATAATAAGCATGGGGAAAAGTATTGAAGTATACTTGCACAGAAAATGTCTATTCTATATAATTTTTTTTT
>NW_027792575.1:0-286 GCF_054177405.1 Leptonychotes weddellii | reverse complement strand
TGAGAGGAGACGAAATCCAGGTCTCCTACTCCTCCGCCATCTTGCTCCGCCCCCCAAGGTGACACCAATTTTACTTGTAGAATTCATTGAGCTTTGATAGTTGCATAATTATATAACTACCACCACAATCAAAGTATGGAACAATCTCATTATGTCAGAAATATTTCTGGTGCCCCTTTGTAGTCAGTTCCTTTCCACCACACTCAGCTTCTGGGAACCACTGATCTGGTTTCTGTCCTTATAGTTTTGTGTTTTCTAGAATTTCATATAAATGGAATAATACATT
>NW_027792574.1:0-286 GCF_054177405.1 Leptonychotes weddellii | reverse complement strand
GCGACCACTTTCTGGAAGGTAGGACGTGCGGAGAAGTGAATCCGAGGCGATATTCGGGAGGATAGACGGCGGGGGAGGGGCCTCCAACGGCCGCTTCTGGCAAGTGATAGAGCCGCGGAGCCCAAAATCGGAACTTTTAAAAGTCTGCTCCGCTGAGGGACGTCACTCTGGTGGCTAAGCGGGGGGTGGAACCCTCTGGAACAGTGTGGTCTCAGGACCCTTGGGGTCACAGAAAGACCGGGGGTACCTGAGTGTGGCAGAGGTCCCAGGTATTGGAGCCGGGAAG
>NW_027792573.1:0-286 GCF_054177405.1 Leptonychotes weddellii | reverse complement strand
ATGAATCATGGAACACTTCATCTAGAACTAATGATGTAATGTATGGGAATTAACATAAGAATAAAAATAAATTTAAAAAAAATCTTAAAAAAAAATTAAATATTTAAAAAACTTCTGGGTTTATTATTTTACTGGATCCTTCTTATATTTGTTTTCAAGTGACCTTTTCAATATAATTGCTGATGAACTATAGAGGCTTCCTCTATAGTTCCTCTTCATGATTTATACTCTGTAACCTAATTAAAAGTAATTGTCTTGAATCCTAATTTCATTTAACACATATTCT
>NW_027792572.1:0-286 GCF_054177405.1 Leptonychotes weddellii | reverse complement strand
CCCAACACCATTTGTTGAAGCGACTGTCTTTTTTCCACTGGACATTTTTTCCTGCTTTGTTGAAGATGAGTTGACCATAGAGTTGAGGGTCCATTTCTGGGCTCTCTATTCTGTTCCATTGATCTATGCGTCTGTTTTTGTGCCATTACCATACTGTCTTGATGATTACAGCTTTGTAATAGAGCTTGAAGTCCGGAATTGTGATGCCACCAGCTTTGCTTTTCTTTTTCAACATTCCTCTGGCTATTCGGGGTCTTTTCTGGTTCCATCAAATTTTAGGATTATT
>NW_027792571.1:0-286 GCF_054177405.1 Leptonychotes weddellii | reverse complement strand
CTCCGAAAGTATGGGAAGTTCCGAAAGCCCAAGTAGTCAGTGTAACTGGAGCCTAGAGAGGAAACAGGAGCTTGGGGAGCCAGTCACAGCTGGAAGGCCTGCAGATTCAGATGTTGGGAGTCTAGAAACACCAGGCCTGAAGGCCTTGGGTCATATGCTGAAGGCAGCAGGGAGCAATCACTGGGTTTTGAGCAGTGGCATGGACAGGCTTGCCATCTAGGACTCTGTCTGACTGCAGGGTAGGTGATGGATTTGGGGGCAGTGGCCAGGGTAGAGGGAGGGAGGG
>NW_027792570.1:0-286 GCF_054177405.1 Leptonychotes weddellii | reverse complement strand
TTTTTGTTTTCCTACCATTATTTTCCTTTGGCTCCAATTTTCCTCACTTTTAAAACACCCTGTTATTGTGTACATATTTTGCTAGGCTGCTTTAAACAAAATGAGATATGAATTTTAAAATATTCTAAGAAACCAGAGAATCCACACAATAGGAAATAAATCTAGTTTAAAAAAAAAAGGTACCAAAAGAATATAAACCTCACTAATAAACAAAGAAGTGCATGTTAAAACAAGGCCTCATTTTCTACTTATAATTTAATGTGGATCCTAAGCTCAGTGCTCAGTC
>NW_027792569.1:0-286 GCF_054177405.1 Leptonychotes weddellii | reverse complement strand
TATAATTCTATTTTAATTCCAGTATAATTACAAAAAATCCTAAAATGGATATGGAATCACACAAGACCCCAAATAGCCAAAGCAATTTGGAAAAAGGAAAGCAAAGCCGGAGGCTGGAGGCATCACCATTCCAGACTTAAGCTATCTTACAAAGCTGTCGTGATCAAGACAGCATGGTACTGGCACAAAAACAGACACATAGATCAACGGAACAGAACAGAGAGCCCAGAAATAAACCCATGATGACGTGGTCAGTTAATTTGCGACAAAGCAGGAAAGAATATGC
>NW_027792568.1:0-3232 GCF_054177405.1 Leptonychotes weddellii | reverse complement strand
CATATTTAACTTAGATGGAGAATGAGAGCAGCCTACTCAGAAGAGTAAAAAATCTTTATCATAGGATATTCCTAAATGAATATGGCCAAATAGAGGATTTTTCTACCCTTTTGTTAATGATAAATTGTAATCTATGTGAACCTGTCCCATTATCAAGTGTGCTCAAATGTAAACAGTTAACATATTAAAGCAAATAAAAATTAATTTATAACACACCTTAAATGTTACTGCTAATTGACTTAATTTTAAATTCTTCACGTTAAAATGATGAACTTTTTCTTTAAATGATGAACTTTTAAGTGCAATGTGTATTTTAGAAATTTTAAATTAATTATATATATCCCCACACCACTCATCAGTGCCTTTCTAAGCTGCATGAGCATGGGAATAAAAGTGGAGCACACAGGGGCACCTGGGTGGCTCAGTACATTAAGCATCTACCTTCAGTTCAGGTCATGATCCCAGGGTCCTGGGATCTAGCCCCATGTTGGGATCCCTGCTCAGCAGAGAGTCTCCTTCTCCCTCTCCTTCTGCCCCTCCCCCTGCTAGTGCTCTCTCTCACTGTCTCTCAAATAAAGAAAAGAAAAGAAAAGAGAAGAAAAAGAAAAGAAGTGGAACACACATACACACACTTACATAGGTTTTAGACCAAGGTGGAGATTGTGTCAATGCAGAGCAAATTTTAATGTGCCGAAGACTCCATTCAGCATATTTGTTTAATTTTCAGATGTTGGCATTCTTTAAAAAAAAAAAAAAAAAAGCTTTGCTGGGGGTATAATGGACACACATAAAATTGGACAAATTTAATGTAGACAATTTGATGAGTTTGGACATAGGCATATCCCCATAAAACTATCACCACAATCAATCATAGGCACAATAATAGACATATCTGTCACTTCCAAAAGTTTCCTTGTACCTGTTTTTGTCTTGTTTGTGGTAAGAATGTTTAACATGAGATTAACCCTCTTAAAAATGTTTTAAGTGCCTAATAAAATATCGTTAACTATAGACACTATGTTGTACAGCCACATCACATACGTCCATCGTCAGATGAATGGATCCTTAAGAGTGGGTTGTACATATAGTGGAATATTATTCAGCCTTGAAAAAGAAGGAAATCCTGACATTTGCAAAAAATGCTGGTATTCTTACCACTACCTCCAGGGATTCTGATTAAATAAGTCTGAGCAAAGTACAATAAAATAAATATTCCACACCATTCTCAGTCAGTATTCCAGGTACCCAAATCATGAAACACTGAGTTAATGGAGTGTTTAGAAGGGCTAATCATTTTTACATACAAGGAAAGGGAGATCTTTAGAATATTTTTTTTTTTACATAATTTACCTTTGAATCACTGTTATTTTCAGCCCAAATCAAAGCATTCCAAAAACTAGCTTTATTTTGCTCTCTTGAATCTTTCTGGTAATAAGTCAGGGTACAATGAACATAATGGCCAACAGCCTAAATTAACAAACCACAAACAACAAAGTAAATGAACAAGGTTTTAATTTTCTGAATCAAATTTTCTTCTGCTCTTGTTTAGATTCTTATGCTAAAAAGTGATAAATGGGAATATGTGCAAACAGGCTTATTTATGTTTATAAACTTATTTAGATTTAGTGGTGTTATGTATAAATAAGTAAGCAATATAGCAAAGTTCTCAAAAATGTTATTTTTATCACCAAACCTTTCCTCTGTAATTTTGGCATTGTATTTAATTTTCTTCTTTCTTACCATTTTCTTATGGATAAAGTACAATGAAATATAAGCTCCATTCCAAATATAGTCTAAAGGATTCTTTTTAACTAATCATTAATAATAATTATTTCTAACAATCTCCAAATTAGTAATAATAATTTCTATACTAAACACATTTACATACATTATCTTCTGACCCACCCAAGAATCCTATGTGGAAAGGAGAACAATTTCAATCCTTATTTTTAAAAAGATAACTGATATTCAAAAAGTTTAAAAGATGTGTCCATGGTTATACAGATAGCAAATGGAGTAGATGGAATTAGAAACTAGGTCTCCTGGCTTTAAATTCTATTCTCTTTTAAATATACCACCTTGATTTTCAACTTAAAATTATTTCTTAGTATGGATCATATCAATGTACAATTAAATTCAAGTTCAAAATGACCAGAGAATAAGATTTTACCAATTAATACTGGAGAGAGGCATGTAGCAAGCTAGAAAAAAATGAAGTCAGTTATAATCTAGTCAACATCCATGGATCCATTCTCAAATTTTATAGCCAAGCAAGGCTGGTTGTCTTGGAGGGAACCAGAAAAAGGCTGAGATCCTTCTCTGTAGATAGGTAGAGAAACCATATAGTGACTTTGCGAGAACTACTAACAACGAAGTTTTCTAGCAGCAGAGGTTAGCACCATGCTGTGAAAAGCTATTTTCTTCCCAAATATAATTTCATAGCATAGTTTGTCATCCTCAAATTTTATGCATTTTAATGAAAGTTACAAACTATTATAGTTTCACATAATTTTTATTCTGCTCATTTTCTTTATGGCTATCCTCAAGTCAAAAGGATTCAAAAGGGAAATAAAAGAAAGCAAACCAATATTTTTCATAAAACAGTTAAAAATGAAATGCAATGTTTCTACACTTCTTTACATCAAGTGAGGGGGCAATGCCTGAAGCAGTACTCTCTTGCATCTGGGAGCTGCAAGGGAGAAACTCTCAGACAGAAAAGAATCTTAGGATACACACGACCAAGAGTCAAATATAAGGGCCTGAGCACGTTACCCTGGCAGGAATTTGTGTTCCCAGTCTGCCACAATGAGCACTGACCTACTATTGTGCCTCTACAAAGTTTCCCTTATCTGCCCCCACCTCTCCATCCCCACTGCTGCCATGAGTGTATTATTCCTGCCCTCATCCTTTTGGATCTGGACATGACCACTCTCTCTTTTTTTTTTTTTATGTTAGGTTAATCACCATACATTACATCATTAGTTTTTGATGTAGTGTTCCATGATTCATTGTTTGCGTATAACACCCAGTGCTCCATTCAGTACATGCCCTCTTTATTACCCATCACCAGACTAACCCATCCCCCCAGCCCCTCCCTCAGTTTGTTTCTCAGAGTTCATAGTCTCTCATGGTTCGTCTCCCCCTCCGATTTCCCCCCCTTCATTTTTCCCTTTCTACTATCTTCTTCTTTTTTCTTTAACATATAATGTATTATTTGTTTCAGAGGTACAGG
>NW_027792567.1:0-286 GCF_054177405.1 Leptonychotes weddellii | reverse complement strand
TGTGTGGGCTGCTCAGGCCTGGGGAGACAGGTGCAGACCTGGGAGGTCAGGAGGCAGGACATGTAGACGCCTACACTGCACTGTGCAGAGGGTGCTGGGGCTGGAGAGGCTAAACCCGCAGGTCGGGAGCATGGGGGATCCCGTTTGCTCCTACTTGGCTTGAAATGGATGAGGGCAGAGCCTGCCACCCTGAGCCCCCTGTCCTTCGCCGGCACCCAGTCACTGAGTAGAAGGAACGAATAAGTGAGTCACAAGATCATGACGACGAGTCTCCAGCGTCCCTCAC
>NW_027792566.1:0-286 GCF_054177405.1 Leptonychotes weddellii | reverse complement strand
TTCAAACTATAATGATGTCTGTTCAATAGAGTGAGATATTCTTTACATTGATATGGAGGTACTTTTCTATTTCTAGTTCATTGAGAATTTCTAAAAGGAATAGGAAGCGAATTTTGTCCAGTCTTTTTATCACCTCCTAACCCATATGGTTGTTTTACTCTGACCTAGTTATTGGGTATATAACACTAAAGTATTTTCTTTTTTAAAGATTTTATTTGAGAGAGAATGAGATAGAGAGAGAGAGCATGAGAGGGGGGAGGGTCAGAGGGAGAAGCAGATTCCCTGC
>NW_027792565.1:0-286 GCF_054177405.1 Leptonychotes weddellii | reverse complement strand
GCTGAAGCTGACGGGTGGGCCCAGCAAAAGAGTCACAGGGTGGAGGGGCATTCAAGGCCGTGGTCACAGTGGGTGCAAGAGTTTTGACATGCGATGTGGATGTGAAAGAGGATGGTGACCCAGGGAACCAGGGAGGCTGTGGGGGATGAGGTGACCAGGTCACATAAGGCAGATCGAAGAACCAGGGCTTTGCCTTGAATACAAGGCAGGGAGTGGGCAGGGAAGAGTTAAGCAGATGTAGTGGGTGTGACAGAATCATTTTGACTTCCTAGAATATCCTCCGGAT
>NW_027792564.1:0-286 GCF_054177405.1 Leptonychotes weddellii | reverse complement strand
TATTTTCTCATAGTTCTGGGGGTTGGAAATCCAATAACAAGATTGGTATCTTCTGAGACCTCTCCCTGGTTTGTAGATGACCTCCTTCTCCCTGTGTCCTCACATGGTCTTACCCTCTGTGTGTCTACGTCCTAATTTCCTTTTTTTATAGGGACAATAGTTATATGGGATTATAGCCCACCCTAATGACCTCATTTGGAAATTACCCTTTTAAAGACCCCATCTTCAAATACTATAATATTCCGAGGTACTGGAGGGTTAGCACTTCAACATATGAAAATTTGGG
>NW_027792563.1:0-286 GCF_054177405.1 Leptonychotes weddellii | reverse complement strand
GTTTCTATTTCATTGATTTCTGCTCTGATCTTTATTATTTGTCTTCTCCTTCTGGGTTTAGGCTTTATTTGCTGTTCTGTCTCCAGCTCCTTCAGGTTGAAGGTTAGGTTGTATATTTGAGATCTTTCTTGTTTTTTGAGAAAGGCTTGTATTGCTATATACAGTTGAATTATTTTTCTTTTCATTGATCTTTCTCTTGGTGTGTATACTAATATGGCTACCAAAGGGCACTGTCATAGAGATCCATAAAGAACAAAATTACTTTCTGAAACATGTCATATCTTTC
>NW_027792562.1:0-286 GCF_054177405.1 Leptonychotes weddellii | reverse complement strand
GCATTAAAACATTATAAAAATGCTTTGTTGCTTCAACTTTTAAGTTTTTACAATGTAACACGTTATTTTTCTGAAGTAAACTAAAATCAAATTTCTCAGGGTTCATGCTGCCTTCTTTAGCAGCATTTGAAGGAGGATCTTTTGCACATTTGTGAAAGATTAAAGATGATCCAGATTGCAAGTCTTTTTTTTTTTTTTTAATTTAAACCATGTACAACTTTGGTGCAAATTGTGTTGGGTAAGTTTAACTAAATTACACTATACTAACCAATATGAGTGGATTCCT
>NW_027792561.1:0-286 GCF_054177405.1 Leptonychotes weddellii | reverse complement strand
CTGATATTTATCATACGACATTATTTAAATTCAAATATAGAAATTATTGTTGAAGAATATTTTTTATAACAAGAGTCTCATTAAATGCATTTTTTTCCCCATTAAAGTCCCGGACATTCCCACTACATGCCTTGTGTATACATAGTATAAAAGCTCACTAGGATTTTGGGTGTTAAATAGTATTTTCTTTTTTTTTTTTTATTCTTATGTTAATCCCCATACATTATATCACTAGTTTTAGATGTAGTGTTCCATGATTCATTGTTTGTGCATAACACCCAGTGCT
>NW_027792560.1:0-286 GCF_054177405.1 Leptonychotes weddellii | reverse complement strand
TGTAAGGAAATGGTCCAGTTTCATTCTTCTGCATGTGGCTATCCAATTTTCCCAACATCCAGGACTTCTTCTGAGAGGAGGGACAGGTTTTTAGGATTTTCATTAAGCTGAGGTGTCATTATTGCTTTTTAAAAACACTAGAGGAGCCCAGTATTCATAGTTCCAGAGATTCCTAAGTTACAAAGCAAAACAAAGCAACAACAAACAGAAAATTAGGAATAACTAAGGAGTCTAAACTTTAATTTGCTTCTTTTCTTTATTTTTCTCCCTTTCTATTCCTCCCTCA
>NW_027792559.1:0-286 GCF_054177405.1 Leptonychotes weddellii | reverse complement strand
GATGCGGGACTCGATCCCGGAACTCCAGGATCATGACCTGAGCCGAAGGCAGTTGCTTAACCAACTGAGCCACCCAGGCGCCCAATACGTGCCCTCTTTAATACCCATCATCAGACTAACCCATCCTCCTACCCCCCTCCTCTCTAGAACCTTCAGTTTGTTTCTCAGAGTATATAGTCTCTCATGATTAATCTCCCTCTCCGATTTCCCTGCCTTCATTTTACCCTTCCTACTATCCTCTTCTTTTTTTTAACATATAATGTATTATTTGTTTCAGAGGTACAGG
>NW_027792558.1:0-286 GCF_054177405.1 Leptonychotes weddellii | reverse complement strand
TTCTGCTGTTGCTCCTCTTCCTTGCCTTTCTCTCTACCTGCATACCTTTAACAGTAGTAAAGATGCCATTTAAAGATCGAGAGCAGGGGCACCTGGCTGGCTCAGTCAGGAGGAGCATGTGACTCTTGGTCTTGATGTTGTGAGTTTGAGCCCCACATTGGGTATAGAGATTACTAAAAATAATAAATAAACTCTAAAAGGTACCAATCGTTGCACAGTTATAAGCATCATGTTTTGATGGAGAAACTCATTCAGATGACCTTTCAGACCAAAGTGATCCATCTCA
>NW_027792557.1:0-3232 GCF_054177405.1 Leptonychotes weddellii | reverse complement strand
CGTGGTTCTATCACTTGCCAGAAGCGGCCGACGGAGGCCCCTCCCCCGCTGTCTATCCTCCCGAATATCGCCTCAGATTCACTTTTCCACACGTCCTACCTTCCAGAAAGTGGTCGCTTTTCTGATGAGAGAGTTGTTGCTCTTCTTTTCTTCGATCTCCTGTTGAGTTTGTAGGTGTTCAGAATGGTTTGATCCCTATCCAGCTGAATTCCTGAGAGGAGACGAAATCCAGGTCTCCTACTCCTCCGCCATCTTGCTCCGCCCCCGGGAATGGATTTCTTTAATGTCTTGTCTATGTCACACCATTTGGGTGACCCAAGGCAGTCCTAAACTGTGGCCTTGAGCACCAGGTTATGATGCCCACTATCTCAGTGCACTGATGGGACTTACTGCTATTGCTGCAGGGGATAGGTCTCAGAGTTGCAATCTTTGGCTGCTAGAAACAAATCTGAGGCCTGTTTTCAGTCTGTCATAGGCTGACATGTGACCTTCCCAGGTGTTGTCAACCTCTCTTGGTAAACTGGGAGAACAGTACATGGATTGCAGACCTGCTCTCTCTCTAACCTACTATTTTCCTGCTTTAGCACTCATTCTTCCCTTTTGGCAAGGGACAACCCTTCCCACTTCCCATCTCCTGGGCTCTTGCTCCATCAGTTATCCTCCTTCTTCCATATCTCAGGCTCTACCTGTGCATTGCTTTTCTTCCTCAGACTATGCACAGATTGAAGATTGGATACTGAGCAGCAAGTGTCCTTTCCACTCCCAACACCTTGGTCCTGCCTTCCCCTAGCTACTAATCTCCTTCCCTTTTCAGCCAAGCTTCTTGATAGTATGGCCTGTACTACTTCTGCCCATCTCATTCACTCACCCCCACTTCAGTATTCTCTGGTAAAGGGGACCAGTTTTCCATATTGGCAAAACCAGTGAAACAAGCATATGCAAAGTCACAGCACAGGACGTACTCATGGCATGGGTGGCATTGTGCCTGTGTAAGCCCTTCTGACATTGATGCCCACGGCCTCTGGGGCAAGGACACCTGGAGCCCTTCAGTTTTTTGTAACTCTACAAGCCCTGGGTTCCACAAGTTCATCTCTGATGAGCTTCTTTCTTCTCCTACATCATAGTCTCTCTTGTGCATACCCTGCCCCTGTGGGTTTTATATATAAGATACTGTCCTTCCTCCACTACAAGATCTCTCCAGTTGCACTTACGGTTTTATTTATTAGTTCTATGTACTTTCTCCCAAATATTTATCTCTGGTCCAAACCTCTCCCATGAGGTGAGTGAGTTTCCAGGGAGACGGAAGTCCACACAGAGCCCAGTAGTTTCTTAAGATGAGGAGACTGAGTGGAGGATTCAGGGAAGCCAAAGTAGCAGACTACCAGAGAGGAGTGAAGAGAGAGAGATAGGAAAGGAGGTGAGAGAGAGAGAGAACACACTCTGGATTCTTCAAGTTCCATTCAAGTCTTCAGCTGAGTACCAGTCAGTGCACGCACGTGAGGAAACTACTTGAGGCAACTGAAAGAACCACTGGAAAGAAGGTAGAAAAACCTCTGAACTCATATAGGGCTGGAATAGTCATGTTCCCAATAGCAAAAGTGAAAAAATCTTGTAATACACAGGGCATCAGGAAAAATAATCATTACCCCATAATTTAGATAAAATGGACAGATTTCTTGAAAGACACAAATTACTAAAGCTTACTCATGAAAAAAGTAGATAACCCAAATAGCCCAATATCTATTAAAGAAATTAAATGTATAGTTAAAACCTTCCCACAGGGGAACCTAGCTGGTTCAATCAGTAGAGGGTATGATTCTTGATCCTGGGATCATTAGTTGGGTGTGGAACCTACTAAAATAAAACACAACAAAGAACAACAAACTTCCCATAAAAAACAAAACAAAACTCCATGCCCTGGTGGTTTTAGTATAGAATTGTACCAATCATTTAAAGAAAAAAATGTCAATTCAATCCCAAACTCTTCTACAAACTTGAAGATGAGGGAAGAGTTCCTAATTTATTCTATGAGGCCAGCATTACCTGTAATTTTAAAATCAGAAAAGACATTACAAGAAAAGAGGACTGCAAATTAAGATTTCTCATGAACACAGATGCAAACATTCTTTTTTTTTTAAGATTTTATTTATTTATTTGAGAGAGAGAATGAGAGAGAGAGAGCACATGAGAGGGGGGAGGGTCAGCGGGAGAAGCAGACCCCCTGCTGAGCAAGGAGCCCGACATGGGACTCGATCCCGGGACTCCAGGATCATGACCTGAGCCGAAGGCAGTCGCTTAACCAACTGAGCCACCCAGGCGCCCCAGATGCAAACATTCTTAACAAGATTTTCGCAAATTGGATCCAACAAAACATAAAGAATACATCACAATATTTATTCTAGGAACATAAGCACAGTTTAACATTTGAAAATAAATCAGTGTAGTCATTTTTTTAGGTTTTTCACAGGAGATCAGAGATCTGAGATCAGTGTAGTCATTTTTAACAGACTAAAAAGGAAAATCATATGATCATCTCAATAAATGTAGAAAATAATTTGACAAAAATCCTACATCCAAACATGGTAAAAATTGGTAAAATTGGTAAAAATAATAGTAAACATGGTAGAAAAAAATACATGGTGACTTTTCTGATTTGTTTAGTGTATATTTTCTGGGGATGTTGTTACCCTGTTAGCATTTTGTTCTCTCATTCATCTATTCTCCTCTGGACAAAATGACAGGACAGAAAATTCACCTCAACAAAAAGAACAAGAGGCAGTACAGACTGCCAGGGACCTAATCAATACGGACATTAGTAAGAGGTTGGAACTAGAGTTCAGAATGATGATCTTAAAGATACTAGCTGGGCTTGAAAAAAGCATGGAAGTTATTAGAGAAACCCTTTCTGGAGAAATAAAAGAAATAAAATCTAACCAAGTCAAAATCAAAAAGGCTATTATTGAGGTGCAATAAAAAATGGAGGTTCTAACTGCTAAGATAAATGAGGCAGAAGAGAGAATTAGTGATAGAGAAGACCAAATGATGGAAAATAAAGAAGCTGAGAAAAAGAGAGATAAACAACTACTGGATCACGAGGGCAGAATTCGAGAGATAAGCGATACCATAAGACGAAACAACATTAGAATAATTGGGATCCCAGAAGAAGAAGAAAGAGAGAGAGGGGCAGAAGGTATAATGGAGCAAATTATAGCAGAGAACTTCCCTAATTTGG
>NW_027792556.1:0-286 GCF_054177405.1 Leptonychotes weddellii | reverse complement strand
TGCTATAATAAGCATGGCCACAATGAGGATTCTTTTACATTGCACTGTGTGTATGTGTACATTTTTTTATAGGACAAACACTTAGACATGGAATTCCCGGGTTTAAATATGCACCTTTTGAAAAATATTGCCAAATTGTTCACCAAAAAGGTTGTATCAATTTACTTTTGTACTGGTAGTCCACGTGAGTCCACATTTTTACACCAGCTCACTAATATTTTTTATAAGGAATCTTTTTTAAAAAATGGGAAAGCATTGTTATCAAATAATTTTTTAAATTTGCATC
>NW_027792555.1:0-286 GCF_054177405.1 Leptonychotes weddellii | reverse complement strand
CTCTGCATCCTCACCAAAACCTGTTGCTTCTTGTGTTATTAATTTTAGCTATTCTGACAGGTGTGAGGTGGTGGTATCTCATCATGTCAGATACATTTTAACTAGATAACTAACTCCGAAACTGCATCCTTCTTTATTCTTTTTGTATAAGATTTATTTATTTATTTGAGAAAGAGAAAGCTCGAGTGGGTGGAGGGGCTGAGGGAGAGGAAGAAAGAGAATCCCAAGCAGACTCCCTACTGAGCATGGAGCCTGACACGGGGCTCTATCTCACAACCCACGAATG
>NW_027792554.1:0-286 GCF_054177405.1 Leptonychotes weddellii | reverse complement strand
TGTTCAGGTAAAAAAAACAAAACCAAAAACAAAAATAAAAAAATAAAAGTGTTCAGGTAGTTGAGGACCGAGGATATGTGCCCCTGAGTCTAGAGTGTATTCTGTTAAATAGTTAAGACACTTCAGAGGAGTAATTGCAGAGGCCTGGTGAATAACCATTGATGATCATGGGAAACCATTGATAATTCTAGATACTGCTAAATGAATTAGATTATTTGGCTTGAGATCTGACCTCCAAATAGCTACAAATTGTTGTCAACAGATACATTCTGGTGGAATGAAAACT
>NW_027792553.1:0-286 GCF_054177405.1 Leptonychotes weddellii | reverse complement strand
TATTTTATTTTATTTTATTTTATTTTATGAGAGAGAGGGAGCATGCATGCAGGAGAAGAGAGATGGGGAGAAAGAGGGAGAGAGAGAATGAGAGAATGAGAGAGAGAAAGAGAATATCCCAGGCAGGCTCCACACTCAGTGTGGAGCCTAACGTGGGGCTTGATCTCACAACCCTGAGATCATGTCCTGAGTCGAAATCAAGAGTCAGATGCTTAACCAACTGAGCCACCCAGGTGCCCTCCCCCGTGTGTCTTTAAATAGAACTAAGGCCCTGATCCTGAATATT
>NW_027792552.1:0-286 GCF_054177405.1 Leptonychotes weddellii | reverse complement strand
TGAGTGACAGCCTCGCACGCTGTGGTCGGGCACAGACTCGCAGACCGGTAGCGGTGGGGAAAGGACTTTAGGGCAGCAACTGGGGTGGAAACCCAGAGCGGCGGGTCGTACCTGCGAACTGCAGCCCCTGGGGCAGAAACCCAGAGCAGCGGGGTCGCTCGCAGGAACTGGGAGTGGCTGGCAGTTTTAGAAGCACAAAAGGCAGAGATGTGCCCTGACCTGGAGGCAGGACTGGGGGCACTGTGGAGGGGCGCACAACCCAGGACACTGCAGTTTATAGCAGCAC
>NW_027792551.1:0-286 GCF_054177405.1 Leptonychotes weddellii | reverse complement strand
TCTAAATTTCGTATTTTTAGTTTATATCAAACGTACAATAAGAACAAAGCTTGGGCTAAATATTAGCAATATTTGGAGAAAAAAATAACAGCTATTTTAAGCTCAAGTTGTAATCCGATTTGAACAGTGAATATTTAGGGACCAAGTATGTTTTTATTCTTCCTGCCTTTATTTATTTGTTCTCAATCAAAATTCTTTTCTTGTTTTTAATTACAATATTTAAAAACAAAAATAATAAATTCGTGAACAACTTCAAGTATGTTTGCCTTAGAGTACTTATACCTTA
>NW_027792550.1:0-286 GCF_054177405.1 Leptonychotes weddellii | reverse complement strand
TTGTACCTTTGTATTCAGAGGGACACCACCAAGTCTATTACAGATGAAAATGAAGGGTTTGAGGAGAATGAAGATCATGAAAAGGTAAATGTAATTTTCAAAAAGCTTTTGACATTATGGATTTTAAATTAATACACATTCCTTCTGTTAGCTAAATTTTTTAAAAATTTTATTTTATTATGTTAGTCCCCATACATTATATCATTAGTTTTTGATGTAGTGTTCCATGATTCATTGTTTGTGTATAACACCCAGTGCTCCATTCAATACGTGCCCTCTTTAATAC
>NW_027792549.1:0-286 GCF_054177405.1 Leptonychotes weddellii | reverse complement strand
GTAATTCAGAATATGTGTTAAATGAAATTAGGATTCAAGACAATTACTTTTAATTAGGTTACAGAGTATAAATCATGAAGAGGTTACAAGCCTCTATAGTTCATCAGCAATTATATTGAAAAGGTCACTTGAAAACAAATATAAGAAGGATCCAGTAAAATAATAAACCCAGAAGTTTTTTAAATATTTAATTTTTTTTTAAGATTTTTTTTAAATTTATTTTTATTCTTATGTTAATTCCCATACATTACATCATTAGTTCTAGATGAAGTGTTCCATGATTCAT
>NW_027792548.1:0-286 GCF_054177405.1 Leptonychotes weddellii | reverse complement strand
ATCACCATACATTACATAATTAGTTTTTGATGTAGTGTTGCATGATTCATTGTTTGTGCATAACACCCAGTGCTCCATGCAGAATGTGCCCTCTTTAATACCCATCACCAGGCCAACCCATCCTCCCACCCGCCCCCAGAACCCTCAGTTTGTTTTTCAGAATCCATAGTCTCTCATGGTTCGTCTCCCCCTCCGATTTCCCCCCCTTCATTCTTCCCCTCCTGCTATCTTCTTTGTTTTTTTTTCTTAACATATATTGCATTATTTGTTTCAGAGGTACAGATCT
>NW_027792547.1:0-286 GCF_054177405.1 Leptonychotes weddellii | reverse complement strand
TCAGCCAGCCCCTGCCACTTGGGTAGGATCATTATATCTTTTCCTCCACTAAAATACCACAAATCACTGCTAATGCAGAGTCCCAGAGGGGGCCAGAAGTCAACTACACACTCCTTCCGCATCCACGGACTCCCAGAACTTTACAATCGGGAGGAAATCTCGGGGATCATCTACCTTCATCTCCTCGTTTTACTCATGACAGAAATCCAAGTAAATTAAGAGATTCCCCAAAGGCCCACAGATGGTCGGTGTGACCCACACTTTCCATCTCTTGCTCCAGTGAATT
>NW_027792546.1:0-3233 GCF_054177405.1 Leptonychotes weddellii | reverse complement strand
CGTAATGTATCACATTGATTTGCGGATGTTGAACCAACCTTGCAGCCCAGGGATAAATCCCACTTGATCATGGTGAATAATCCTTTTAATGTACTGTTGGATCCTATTGGCTAGTATTTTGGTGAGAATTTTTGCATCCATGTTCATCAAGGATATTGGTCTGTAATTCTCCTTTTTGATGGGGTCTTTGTCTGGTTTGGGGATCAAGGTAATGGTGGCCTCATAAAATGAGTTTGGAAGTTTTCTTTCCATTTCTATTTTTTGGAACAGTTTCAGAAGAATAGGTATTAATTCTTCATTAAATGTTTGGTAGAATTCCCCTGGGTAGCCATCTGGCCCTGGGCTTTTGTTTGTTGGGAGATTTTTGATGACTGCTTCAATTTCCTTAGTGGTTATAGGTCTGTTCAGGATTTCTATTTCTTCCTGGTTCAGTTTTGGTAGTGGATACAGCTCTAGGAATGCATCCATTTCTTCCAGATTATCTAATTTGCTGGCATGTAGTTCTTCATAATATATTCTTCTAATTGTTTGTATTTCTTTGTTGTTGGTTGTGATCGCTCCTCTTTCATTCATGATTTTATTTATTTGGGTCCTCTTTTCTTTTTGATAAGTCTGGCCAGGGGTTTATCAATCTTGTTAATTCTTTCAAAGAACCAGCTCCTAGTTTTGTTGATCTGTTCTACTGTTCTTTTGGTTTCTATTTCATTGATTTCTGCTCTGATCTTTATTATTTCTCTTCTCCTGCTGGGTTTAAGCTTTATTTGCTGTTCTTTCTCCAGCTCCTTTAGGTGTAGGGTTAGGTTGTGTATTTGAGACCTTTCTTGTTTCTTGAGAAAGGCTTGTATTGCTATTTACGTTCCTCTTAGGACTGCTTTTGCTGCATACCAAAGATTTTGAACAGTTGTGTTTTCATTTGCATTTGTTTTCATGAATTTTTTTTAATTCTTCTATAATTTCCTGGTTGACCCATTTATTCTTTAGTAGAAAATAAAATATCCCAGTCTTTTGGTACTGGTTGAGACCTGATTCATGACCTAGGATGTGATCTATTCTGGAGAATGTTCCATGGGCACTAGAGAAGAATGTGTATTCTGTTGCTTTGGAATGGAATATTCTGAATATATCTGTTAAGTCCATTTGGTCCAGTGTGTCATTTAAAGTCTTTATTTCCTTGTTGATCTTTTGCTTAGATGATCTGTCCATTTCAGTGAGGGGGGTGTTAAAGTCCCCCACTATTATTGTATTGCTGTTGATGTGTTTCTTTGCTTTTGTTATTAATTGGCTTATATAAGTGGTTGCTCCCATGTTAGGGGCATAGATATTTACAATTGTTAGATCTTCTTGTTGGATAGACCCTTTAAGTAGGATATAGTGTCCTTCCTCATCTCTTATTACATTCTTTGGTTTAAAATCTGATTTGTCTGATATAAGGATTGCCACCCCAGCTTTCTTTTGGTGTCCATTAGCATGGTAAATTGTTTTCCACCCCCTCACTTTCAATCTGGGGGTGTCTTTGGGTCTAAAATGAGTCTCTTGCAGACAGCATATCGATGGGTCTTGTTTTTTTATCCAGTCTCATAGCCTGTGTGTTTTGATTGGGGCATTTAGCCCATTTACATTCAGGGTTAACTATTGAGGGATAGGAATTTAGTGCCATTGTATTGCCTGTAAGGTGACTTTTACTGTGTATTGTCTATGTTCCTTTCTGGTCTCTGTTACTTTTAGGCTCTCTCTTTGCTTAGAGGACTCCTTTCAATATTTCTTGTAAGCCTGGTTTCGTGTTTGCAGTTTCCTTTAGTTTTTGTTTGTCCTCGAAGCTTTTTATCTCTCCTATTTTCAGTGACAACCTAGCTGGATATAGTACTCTTGGCTGCATATTTTTCTCATTTAATGCTCTAAATATATCATGCCAGTCCTTTCTGGCCTGCCAGGTCTCTGTGGATACGTCTGTTGCCAATCTAATGTTTCTACCATTGTAGGTTACAGATCTCTTGTGCTGAGCTGCTTTTAGGATTTTCTCTTTGTCTCTGAGACTTGAAAGTTTTACTATTAGATGTAGTGGTGTTGACATATTTTTATTGATTTTGAGAGGGGTTCTCTGTGCCCCCTGGATTTTGGTGCCTGTTTCCTTCCCCAAATTAGGGAAGTTCTCTGCTATAATTTGCTCCAATATACCTTCTTCCCCTCTCTCTCTTTCTTCTTCTTCTGGGATACCAATTATTCTAAGTTGTTTTGTCTTATGATATCACTTATCTCTCGAATTCTGCCCTCGTGATCCAGTAGTTGTTTATATCTCTTTTTCTCAGCTTCTTTATTCTCCATCATTTGGTCTTGTATATCACTGATTCTCTCTTCTGCCTTATTTATCCTAGCAGTTAGAGCCTCCATTTTTGATTGCACCTCATTAATAGCCTTTTTGATCGACTTGGTTAGATTTTAGTTCTTTTATTTCTCCGGAAAGTGTTTCTCTATAAACTTCCATGCTTTTTTCAAGTCCAGCTAGTATCTTTAAAATAATCATTCTGAACTCTAGTTCTGACATCTTACTAATGTCCGTATTGATTAGGTCCCTGGCAGTCGGTACTGACTCTTGTTGTTTTTTTTGAGGTGATTTTTTTTTCCGTCTTGTTATTTTGTCCATAGGAGAATAGATGACTGAGAGAACAAAATGCTAACAGGGTAACAACATCCCCAGAAAATATATACTAAACAAATCAGAAAAGACCTGAAGCTGGCGGAGAAGAAAGGGAAAGAAAGAAAAAAGAAAAAAAAGAAAAAGGAAAAGATAAAAACAAACAAAAACAAAACAAAACAAAACAGAATATGATCAAATATGATCAGGATGGTTCATAAATCAGTGCCACACACTAGCTTTTGGGCATATTTTGGTCTGTTAGAAGAAAGTGCCTCCCAAAATTTTAAAGAAAGAAAAACTTATATATGTACAAAAATAAGGGTTAATACAATGAAGGGATGGAATATGACTGTAAAGATGAAAATTATAAAAGATTTTATAAAAGGAATTGATAAGAATTTGGATGAAAAAAGAAAGAAGAGGATTAAAAAAAGGGAGAGAATGTGATCAGGCAGGAGACTAGAACAAAGCCATATACTAGAGATTTAGGGTATATTTTGATCTGTTAGAAGAAACTGTATCCCAAAATTTTAAAGAGAGAGCAACTTATATATATATATATACCAAAAATAAGGTTAACTACTATGAAGGAATAGAC
>NW_027792545.1:0-286 GCF_054177405.1 Leptonychotes weddellii | reverse complement strand
TAGTTTCTCTGAACTCCCCCAGGCGTCCTGACTAGTGCGAAGAGGCGTTCCTCAGCATATTTCAGCAGCAAAGTGACATCTTGGAACCGGCTGTCCTCTCCATCTCGCTCTATTGACCCAGGTGTGTCCACCGTGAAGGGACACCGAGGCCTGGCCCAGGGTCAATAGAGCGAGATGGAGAGGACAGCCGATTCCAAGATGTCACTTTGCTGCTGAAATATGCTGATTTAAAAGAATCAAAGAGAGTGGTTTATTTATTGCCCAAGTCATTTGAAATGGAATTAGG
>NW_027792544.1:0-286 GCF_054177405.1 Leptonychotes weddellii | reverse complement strand
GTTCTCAGTCCCGTCCAGCTCGATCATAAATTTGTCAACTTTTTCTTGATCCACGACGCTTAGTTTCTGGAAGGAGAGGTTGGGGGCGGGGGGGGGGGGAGAGCAGAGGTCACATTTCTCAGGAGTCAGGGCATGTGCGGGAGGAAGTGCAGGTATTTGGGGGAGACAGGCTGGCGGGCCAAGCAAGGCCTCTCCCAGGAGAGAGCTGCTGGGGGTGAGGTGACAAGGACATGGGGGCAAGGAGCAGGCTCCCTCTTGCCTTTTCCAGCAGAGCGGGGCCTAGGGT
>NW_027792543.1:0-286 GCF_054177405.1 Leptonychotes weddellii | reverse complement strand
TACTGTGTGTTTTATTTGCTTTTTTCCCTCCTAATTTCTTAAGGTAGTAGCTGAAGTTATTGAGCTGAGGTCTTTCTTTTCTAGTACAGGCATTTTAGTGTCACAGATTTCCATTTAAATACCATGTTAGATGCATCCAACACATTTTTATATGTTCCATTTTAATTTTTATTCAGTTCAAAATTCTAGTTTCCTTTTTTTTTTTTTTTTTTAAGATTTTATTTATTTATTTGAGAGAGAGAGTGAGAGAGAGAAAGAGCACAAGAGGGGGGAGCAGGAGAGGGAG
>NW_027792542.1:0-286 GCF_054177405.1 Leptonychotes weddellii | reverse complement strand
AGAGAGAGCACTTCACCTCTATGGTATTCTTCCCCAAAATCCATAATCCGGGTCTAATCATGAGAAAATACCAGATGAACCCAAATTGAGGATATTCTGCAAATACCTAGCCTACACTCTTCAAGAGTGTCAAGGTCATAAAGCACAAGGAAAGACTGAGAAACTCTCACAGTTGAAGGGAAGTATGAAGATGTGACAACTAAATGTCATGTGGGGTCCTGAACTCAATCCTAGTACAGAAAAAGGATATTAGTGGAACAAGTGGTAAAATGTGAATAAAATCTGT
>NW_027792541.1:0-286 GCF_054177405.1 Leptonychotes weddellii | reverse complement strand
GGAAATAAGTTATAATATTGGCAGCTTGTCGGAGAAATAAAAACAATGCCTCTCCAGAGCCCTTCTGCTCCAGTTAGCCAACAGCTTCCAAAAGCTGTGTCTCAGAGGGTGCAAAGATGTGCGAGCTACTCCAAAGAAAAAGTGAATGAGTTAATAAATCTCTCCCTGAGACAAACTGTGCTACCATAGCATTAGGAGGGAGCATTAATTTGAACCACAGTGTTCAGAGATGAAGAAAAAATTAGGTAAAGAAACCAGCCTCCAGGGGCGCCTGGGTGGCTCAGTT
>NW_027792540.1:0-286 GCF_054177405.1 Leptonychotes weddellii | reverse complement strand
TGATTAGTGATATTACTTATTGTATCAGCTCATTCATTTGGTACTTCCTGTTATTTGCAGCCAAAACATAATCTGAAGTAAAACCCACGTCAGGCTTGGCACTATCAGGTGGTACTAAAGTTTATTTAATGCAAATATATATACATTTCTAAATCATAAAAAAGTGCTTTAAATTAAGTTGAGGATTCCAGCTAAATCACAGGTTTACTGGAAGTAACTTGATCCCTTTCTTTTGTCGTTGAATTCAGTTGTACATGGACTTCAATACTTGGGTCTCTTCTCTAAG
>NW_027792539.1:0-286 GCF_054177405.1 Leptonychotes weddellii | reverse complement strand
CGACGATGTGAAATCCTACAGTAGGCCAGCTGTTGGAGGGTAATCTCGGACCTGGGACTAGCATCAAGGCTTTTGTTCCTACTACTAAATACTTAGTGATCGCTGTGATCCAAGTGCCGATCTAACAGTACCACAAGTACTACTTTATTTAGTTTCAAACAGCCCCCTGAAGTAGGTGCTCCATTTTATTTATTTATTTTTTTAATTTTATTTTATTATGTTATGTTAGTCACCATACATTACATCATTAGTTTTTGATGTAGTGTTCCATGATTCATTGTTTGCT
>NW_027792538.1:0-286 GCF_054177405.1 Leptonychotes weddellii | reverse complement strand
GTAAGAAAGAATTGGAAATTTACAAATGTGCCAACAACATTCTTTTGGAATTCTGTTTAGAAATATATTTGCTTGCATGTTATTCCTTGGATGTGCTAACTGAATTTCAAATTAGCCTTTAGACAGTCTTATCTGTCAAAAATGTTAAGAGGTGAAGCTATTGTGTTTCTCCCCTCATTCTACCATCTTATCCTTCCGCATTCTTAAAAACAAAGATCCAGAGACCCTTTCTAAATAAAACTGTCAATCTGAAATGTAATATATTTGAATGCCATTTCCCTTTCTG
>NW_027792537.1:0-286 GCF_054177405.1 Leptonychotes weddellii | reverse complement strand
TAATGCCTGATGACTATTTTTCTGAGAGTTAAATTTCAAACCAAAGAAATCAATCAACACTGCTTCTGCCATCCTTCAATATGGTATAAAGCCCTTCAAAGATTTCTGTACCTCCTAGAAATCACCTATAAAGAAAAATTAGCCTAAGAATGCAAAATTATATCAATCTTCTCATAGTTACAAATTTGTACCTACGTTTAAAAAAAAAAAAGTTTCACTGATCTAAAAACGTAACAAAATAGTAGATCTAGATGATTCCAAGCAAAGATAGTCCATTATTTGTCCT
>NW_027792536.1:0-286 GCF_054177405.1 Leptonychotes weddellii | reverse complement strand
TCAACAGTCTTGCACAATTCACAGCGCTTACCAGAGCACATACCCTCCCCAGTGTCCATCACCCAGTCACCCCATCCCTCCCACCCTACCCCCCACTCCAGCAACCCTCAGTTTGTCTCCTGAGATTAAGAATTCCTCATATCAGTGATCCTTTTACCCACTTCTTGATGATGGGAGTTAGGCAAGAGACACAGGCCATGTCAAGGGCTGAGGGTCGTTCTAGCAAGCGCTGATTTATGCCCTGACTCCTAGAGCTGGGTGTGCAGTTGCCTCAGAGATGAGGTAC